>NC_134470.1:17325715-17435715 GCF_964194025.1 Convolutriloba macropyga
TCTCTCTCTCTTTCTCTCTCTCTCTCTCTCTCTCTCTCTCGCTCTCTCTCTCTCTCTCTCTCTCTCTCTCTCTCTCGCTCTCTCTCTCTCTCTCTCTCTCTCTCTCTCTCTCTCCCTTTTATTTGAAAGTAAAAACAGTTATCTCCATGGTCCCCAATTGTTTACTTGTAGTCTTTTTTCAATATATGGAAAAATATTCGTCTTTTAATTCCTCAAACTGACTTATATAATGGAATATACATTTCACTTCTTCATAAAAATTTTTTGCATGACCAAAAAGTCTTTAACTCATCCTCTTACACCCAAAAGCAGTTACTCAAAAGATATTTAACTTACTTATATGGATACAAAAATATCGAGTAAAATAAATTACAGAGTTTATAAACACATACCTATCCACCTGTGTAGGTGATACTCCTTCTACCACATTGAACAAATTAAATTGTAGCATAGATTAGCAAAAACAACTGAATTATACCGCAAACAATTTTTTTAAGATACCATTTAAAACATCGCTTGCATATATCAGATTCAATTTCCTAAATTCCTTAACTTCGAACATACAGAACTCACTTAAAAACATTTTCAAAAAGTAGAAAACTTTTATTTATCGCTTATCAAAGATGACCTGCCACATCATAGTTTCATGTTGGCAAAATTTAAGTAGAACTCATAATGCAGTTTTCAAGAAACTAGGTGCCACACGTATACTACTTAAGTTACAAAGCGAAGTAGTAAACTTATTTTCCATCCTCCCTCATTTTGACATAGTTTCTCCAGCAAACAAATTTTTACTTGTAACAGGAATTAATTTCTTTAACCCCTAATTTTCTACAAAAAGTCGAGTTGCTTAAGCTTTCCCCGGTTTTCTCCTTTTAATCAACCTGAGTGACGAAAATAAAGAAGTTGGCCAGTTGAACTGCATCAAATATTTCTAACAATAATCAAAGGGTCGGATTTCTCAATAGCCGACAAGAATAACGCAAACTTTCAAAAGCCGTTAGACAAACCCTCTCAACAGTCAAACATTTTGTTATTGCTGGACAAAACAGCGTTTTTAATCGCTTATTCGACGGTATCTGAGTTAGCCCCGCTGCTTTCCATCCGTCATGAGCAATTTTTCAAACCTTTAAATGGCAAAAACAACATCATTACTCATTTTGACGATATATTTGTCCAAGATAGTTCAATAGGAATGATAATAAAACTTCGACGGTTATCGTCAAATATTAGCCAGCGAAAACTTGAAATTTATACCAGATTAATGTTTTTTCAGGGTCATCAAAGAAAGATAATTACATCTACACTTTAAGATCAAAGATTTTCAAAAGCTCCTTAAATTGAATAAGAAATTAAAAATTAATTTGATTTTATTACAATCAATTTAATTTTTTAGAGCTTTAAACGACGCTTCAATCTTTTTACTTGCATTTTAGAGATGCAGTAGACTCTAATCGAACTCCAGAGTTTCAAATTTTAAAGATATTGAAACGGAATTAAAGGACGGAACACTCCGTTTAGAACTTCCTGTTACAAGAAAACTTACCTTTTGTTTGACGTTAACTTTGTAATTGAAGCAGCGTTGTCACAAAAAAAAACAAATTTTCTACAAAAAAAAATTAGTTTCATCTCGACTGTTTTGTAGTTTTGTATAGAAGAGTTTAGACTATTTTTCTACGAGTTATCTGCAATCATTTGCGTAACCTTAGAATGCCAAGTTTTTGTTTAACTTATAAGGCTCACAGCACAACACAGTTTTTTACACAGCATTTAAACCAACCCTCTTTCTGATCACGCATGTAAATAAACCGAATCATAGAGTACACAATTTTCAATTAAAACTCTAATAAAATTTACAATTTTTTGTTTTGTTTGGACTGAACTGAAAAACCGTTTTACAGATCTACTTTTCAGATCATTAACAAGGCCTGAACAACACAACATCCACAAGGCCTGACCAACACCTTCTCAAAACAATAGAAAACTCAGAAATTAAAAAAATTTTGACCCCGAACTAAAGTACATCACCGCTGTTTTGACACTAATCTGTTTTAAAAAGTTAATTGAACAATTTAACACAATTTTGTGATTGAAGGCTTCTACTTTTTTGAACGCATCCACCGTATTCTAAGATGAATACACTCATAACGCAGTGAAAAGCTGCTTCATGAAGACAAATTTATTTGTTGTTATTGTTATTCATTTTTGCAAAGTTTGGCGAGCGAAAAACAAGGAAATTGAAAAGTGATCAAAATGAGTAAAAAACTGTGATGTAACACTTCGAACTCTCGTTTCGATGTTCGATCCCAAAAAGATGTAAGATTAGGGGTGTAATCGGGAGAAATTTTAGCAAACTCCACTCAAAACTCTTATATCTTTTTGAGGGGTTTATGGTATGGGGAGTGGGATGATTTTTTTTGGGGGGGGGGGGGGGGGTTAAAGAGTGCTAGAGTAGTGTTAATTTTGGGGGTTGAAATGATGAAAATGATTCAAAGTAGGGCGTAATTGGGGTTGAAAAGACTCATACATCATTTTATCGCACTTTGAAGCTCTGATCTTACGTTTTCTAGCCCACCATACTTGAAGACGGACAGTCATGAATCCACAACCTCAGTACCCTCAGCCTGTTCTCCTAAGCCTCCAAAGCACTAATGCTTGCCCAATTCTTGGCGGTCCGTCTATATGAATCTACTCCCCATTACCCCATTGCACCCCTTCATCTTACATCGTTTTCCCCCTAAAATTACCACACTAAATTACATCTTTTTTTGCGCGGTAAATTTATTTTGGGCTGGGATGATAAAATGCAAAATCTAAAATTTCTGCCCATTACACTTCATTACCACCTTTATCTTACATCGTATTACCCCCTAAAGTTATCCCCCCTACTCTAACATTAATTTGGATGGTCATAATAATGATGGCATAGCTATTCATTTTTGCAAATTTTGACGAACCAGAAACGAGGAAAATAAATGGAACATAGTAAAGAACTGTAATGTGATACTGCGAAATCCCGCGTCGAATTTTTACCCCAAAGAGCTGTAAGATTAGGGGCGTAATCGGGAGAAACTTTTAGCAAACTCCACTCAAAGCTCTTTCTTTTTTTTGGAATTTAATGGCTGTTGATTTGGCGGGGGGAATAACAAGTAGTGGATAAAACAAGGAAACCAGCCATCCACCCAACTTGTCCCATTCCCCTATACGCTTTCCGCGTATAGTGACATGGGACAAGCTGTGTGCCTAACTGGTTTCCTTGTTTTATCCACTACTGCAGATTCACCATATACGCTTCCCAAGTATGGGGAAACGGGCCAAATCGTATGTCTAATCGGTATCCTTGTTCTCTACTACTCTTTTTTCTTTTATAACCATCACAAAAAATGTGTAGAAATGATTATTTAATAAAAATACCCCTAGTTAAATTGCTCAAATACTATATATTTTAACAAGCTCTTTAAATCTATCGCTAGTTTGGCCAAATCTATATCTATGAAGATAGATACATAATCTACATCTTGCATTTTTTAATCTAAAGAAGGAGATATGTTTATTAACCCGGCACATACTACAAATTAGATATAAACCAGGATCATCATAATTTCCTCCCAACTGTTCAATATAATTTTTAACTTTGACCATATCTTTGCCTATATAGCAACAATATTCTATTCTTTACAATCTTTACAACATTCTCTCCAAGGTTTATTTTTATACATTTCTCATTTCATTTTTTATCTTCGAAGAATTATAAATTTTCTCTGATAAAACACACGGTGTTTCACTCAACAAACAGTAATGTACCAGGTGCAAACTTCTGCGATGTCTGTATTTTGTTCTTCGAAACCAAGAACGGGTTATACAAACATCAATCATACGATACCAAACAAAAAGAACTATTAGAGAAAATATTTGATTCCGTTGAGGATGAGGATTTGACCCATACCACGTCTAAAGTTGAATCGTCAGCTAAAACTATAGAGAGAATGTATGATTCAGATGGAGACTTTATCAACATCAATCCTATTACTAAAGCTAAAACTAAAACTAAATTTCAAACTGAAACTAAAGATAATACTAAAGATATTGTTAAAACTATTACTAAAGATACATCAAAAACTATACCGGAAGATAATATCTATACTAGATTTAAGTATGAATATAAAGAATGTCATGAAGAGTTTAGAAAAAAACACCTCAAACTACTCACTCACATAGTCATGATCGCAAGTATCTAGAAAACACAGAAGACTTTGATATAGACTTCAGTCAGAACATGAGAGAATTTTATATTAATGATAAAGGTGGGAATTACATTGAAGATGTGGACGAAGCAATTATTACTCATTAGAGGAAATTACAAACTGTTACCAGCATACAAAAATTAAGAGTTTTAAATATAAGATCACGTTTCAATGTGAGTACAGAAAGAGAACCAAAGAAAAATTTAAGATCATAAAATTGTTCTTCAATAATGCCTCTTTTATTAATAACGCTATATATGAATATGGAGACTTCACACAATGGCGATTCTTTGAAAAAGAAATAAATGAAGGTTATGGATACGAATTTGAGTTTCTTGGAGAAGGAAGTATTCAGATAAATATTGAACCAACTAAAGCATCTGTTGGTCGTTATATAGATTTACCACCAGATCTAAAAAATTCTACATGAATACTTAATATAAATAATTAGAAAAATAGCTGTCTACAACTATCTATTACTGCTTGGTTACATCCAATTGAGGACCATGCAACTCGTGAAAGTAATTATGCAAATAATCTAACTGAACCAAGACAACAACATTAAGACGACTTTGCTCATATAATAAGTATACAGAAATTATACAATTTTAATATATGGGTATAAACACATGTGGTGAGGACAAAACAGCATTAAATACTTTTATTGTTATAGATGTACCCATTGGTTTGATTCACAAATTAAATACGACAAACATGTATGTAGCCACTCTTTCAAACCACAGATTGGTTGTCCTAAGAAGAAGAAAAAAAGAAATTCACTTTTGTAAATGATTATAAACGTCAGAAAATAAAATATATTAACTGCCGATATAGAAAGTTGTGTTGTCATCTTCACCACTAATAATAACATGTATGTAATAGCCGAACACATACCAATGAGTATAGGTTATAAGTGGCAAAACACAGACGAAGTTGAAACTTCATTTACTAGTTTTTGTCTTGACTGTCTCAAAAGATTTGCTAGATATGGATTACAAATAGAAACTGAGGATAAAATCAACTACAATAAAAAGATGATCAATAACAAATAAGATACTTTATATCGTAAAGCCAATAACATTTGTCATATTTGTGGTAAAACATGTAATAGTTTGGCCAAATCTATATCTATGAAGATAGATATATAATCTACATCTTGCATTTTTTAATCTAAAGAAGGAGATATGTTTATTAACCCGGCACATACTACAAATTAGATATAAACCAGGATCATCATAATTTTCTCCCAATTGTTCAATATATTTTTTAACTTTGACCATATCTTTGCCTATATAGCAACAATATTCTATTCTTTACAACCTTTACAACATTCTCTCCAAGGTCTATTTTTATACATTTCTCATTTCATTTTTCATTTTCGAAGAATTATAAATTTTCTCTAATAAAACACACTATGTTTCACTCAACAAACAGTAATGTACCAGGTGCAAACTTCTGCGATGTCTGTATTTTGTTCTTCGAAACAAAGAACAGGTAATATATACAAACACCAATTATACGATCCCAATCAAAAAGAACTATTAGAGAAATTGTTTGATTCCGTTGAGGATGAGGATTTGACCCATACCACGTCTAAAGTTGAATCGTCAGCTAAAACTATAGAGAGAATGTATGATTCAGATGGAGACTTTATCTACATCAATCATACTACTAAAGCTAAAACTAAAACTAAATTTCAAACTGAAACTAAAGATAATACTAAAGATATTATTAAAACTATTACTAAAGATACATCAAAAACTATACCGGAAGATAATATCTATACCAGATTTAAGTATGAATGTAAAGAATGTCATAAAGAGTTTAGAAAAAAACACCTCAAACTACTCACTCGCATAGTCATAATCGGAAGTATCTAGAAAACACAGAAGACTTTGATATAGACTTCAGTCAGAACACGAGAGAATTTTATATTAATGATAAAGGTGGGAATTACATTGAAGATATGGACGAAGCAATTATTACTCATTAGAGGAAATTACAAACTGTTACCAGTATACAAAAATTAAGAGTTTTAAATATAAGATCACGTTTCAATGTGAGCACAGAAAGAGAATCAAAGAAAAATTTAAGATCATAAAATTGTTATTCAGTAATACCTCTTTTATTAATAAGGCATTATATGAATATGGAGACTTCACACAATGGCGAATCTTTGAAAAAGAAATAAATGAAGGTTTTGGATACGAATTTGAGTTTCTTGGAGAAGGAAGTATTCAGATAAATATTGAACCAACTAAAGCATCTAATGGTCGTTTTATAGATTTACCACCAGATCTAAAAAATTCTACATGAATACTTAATATAAATAATTAGAAAAATAGCTGTCTACAACTATCTATTACTGCTTGGTTACATCCAACTGAGGACCATGCAACTCGTGAAAGTAATTATGCAAATAATCTAACTGAACCAAGACAACAACATTAAGACGACTTTGCTCATATAAAAAGAATACAGAAATTATACAATTTTAATATATGGGTATACACACATGTGGTGAGGACAAAACAGCATTAAATATTTTTGTTGTCATAGATGTATCTATTGGTTGGATTCACATATTAAATACGACAAACATGTATGTAGCCACTCTTTCAAACCACAGATCGGTTGTCCTAAGAAGAAGGACATAAGAAATTCACTTTTGTAAATGATTATAAACGTCAGAAAATAAAATATATTAACTGCCGATATAGAAAGTTGTGTTGTCATCTTCACCACTAATAATAACATGTATGTAATAGCCGAACACATACCAATGAGTATAGGTTATAAGTGGCAAAACACAGACGAAGTTGAAACTTCAATTACTAATTTTGTCTTGACTGTCTCAAAAAATTTGCTACAGATCGATTAGAAATAGAATCTGGCGATAAAATCAACTACAATAAAAAGATAATCAATAACAAATAAGATACTTTATATCATAAAGCGAATAACATTTGTCATATTTGTGGTAAAACATGTATTAATAATGTGAGAGATCACCGTCAGGAAACTGGTAGATTTAGAGGACCAGCATGTAAAATATGTAATCTAAGATACAAACAACAAAACTTCATTCCTGTTATATTCCATAATGGTAGGGCTAATCACTTCAATCTGCTATATGGTGAGCTCTTTGAACAGAATAATGAAAAAAAATGTAGATAACATACCAATAGCTGCCGATAAATCATGAAGAATTTAGAAATAGAACAGCTCAAACTACTCACCCATATAGTCATAATCGCAAGTATCTAGAAAACAGAGAAGACTTTTATATAGACTTCAGTCATAACATGAGAAAATTTTATATTACTGATAAAGGTGGGAACTACATTGAAGATTTAGACGAAGAAATTATAACTCATTATAAGAAATTACAAAACGTTACCAGTATACAAAAATTAAGATTTTTAAATATATGATCACGGTTCAATGTGAGTTCAGAAAGAGAACCAAAGAAAAATTTAAGATCATAAAATTATTCTTCAATACTGCCTATTTTTTAATAATGCTATATATGAATATGGAGACTTCACACAATGGCTAATCTTTGAAAAAAAATATATAAAAGTTATGGATACAACATTGAGTGTCTTGGAGAAGTAAGTATTCATATAAATATTGAACCAACTAAAGCATCTATTGGTAGTAATATAGATTCACCACCAGACCTAAAAGTTCTAAATGAAAATTGAATATAAATAATTAAAAATATAACTCTCTACAATTATCTATTACTGCTTGGTTACATCCAACAGAAAACCATGCAACTTGTCAGGGTAATTAAGCAAATATTCTAACTGAACCAAGACAATAACATGAAGACTACTTTGTTTATATAAAAAGAATACAGAAATTATACAATTTTAATATATGGTATACACACTTGTGGTGAGGGCAAAGTAAAATTGTTTATACCCGTCGATGGTTTTGATAAAGACAAAAAGGATGTAAGAATACTAGTTTGGGGGAATGGACTAACATAACACTCTGCTTTAAATAAAACAATAGAAACCTTGTTAGATCGATCAATTAAAAATAGCATTAAATATTATTACTGTATTAAATATTATTACTGTACCTATTGGTTTGAATCACAATTGAAATACGACAAACATGAATGTAGCCACTCTTTCAAACCAGAGATTGGTTGTCCTAAGAAGAAGAAAATAAGAAATTTACTTTTGAAAAAGATTATAAACGTCAGAAAAAAAAATAATAAATGCTGATATAGAATGTTGTGTTGTGAACTTCAACACTAATAGTAACATGTATGTAATAGCCGAATACATACCAATGAGTATAGGTTATCAGTGGCAAAACACAGACAAGGTTAAAACTTCAAATACTAGTTTGTTTTGACTGTCTCATACGATTTGCTAGAGATCTATTAGAAAAAGAATCTGAGGATAAGATCAAGTACAATAAAAAGATGATCAATAACAAATAAGATACTTTATATAATAAAGCCAATAACACTTGTCATATTTGTGTTAAAACTTGTATCAATATTGTAAGAGATCACCGTCATGAAACTGGAAGATATAGATGACCAGCATGTAAAATATGTAATCTAAGATACAAACAACAAAACTTCATTCCTGTTACATTCCATAATGGTAGGGCTAATCACTTCAATCTGTTATATAATGAGCTCTTTGAACAGAATAATGACAAAAAATGTAGATAACATACCATTAGTTGCCGGTAAATCTAAGATGTTTAGCATTGGCTGCCTTAAATTCTTAGATAGTTATAACTTCTTTACTATGCCCCTAGATCAAATGGCAAAAATATACGGGTGTAAAATTAAAATTTTAAATCCATATGAATACTTTGGTTTAGACTCATACAATGAAGTTATAGGTAATCTAAAAATGGAAGACTTCAAATCCTCTCTCTCTCTCTCTCTCTAATGAAGTACCAACACAAGAAGAAGCTGATATATTTAATAAAGACAACATTCATAAAACTGGTGAAGAAATAACTAGAGAGTATTTACAAAATGATGTGGAAATAATGGACTATTGCATGTATGAATATGTTAAACTAAGTATGAAAGATTTTATACTCAATCCTATACACTTTGTAAATCTTCCTGGTTATAGTTTTAATTGTTAGTTTTTGTCAAGTGGTTTTACGATAGGTACTTTACAAGATAAACAAAAGCTAGACGATTTTGTTGCAGCAAAGAGAGCTGGCATTTGTGGTATGGGGGTGATAAATTGATCAACAGTAGTGAAAGTCACAGACAGATCTGGTATATAGACGCAAATAACCTATATGGTTACGCATTGATGCAAAAGCTACTTCGAGATACTTCGAGTACTCTAGCACATCTCTAGATAAAACATTATTTACTTCAGATGATAAATATTATGGTTACTATATAATTTTTGATATCGATTATAGTGATAAATGTAAAGATAGATCATAGCAACTAGCATTAACGCCTAAGAAAAGAAAAATAAAGGATAAGGAGATAGGCTATAGAGAAAGAGAGAAAGGTAGAGCGAGAACAGAAAAATTAATCCTAGACCAAAACAACATAACAGAATATATGGTTTTTGTAGGATGCTAAAGTTCTCTATCAAAATGGGAGCAAAAGTAATTAAAATACATAGAGTAATTAAATTTAAACAAGATTATATATTTAGAGATCAGCAAAAACTGAAGCAGAAATTGATGTAAGAAAAGTATTGAAGAACGCCCAATGTTGAAGGATGTGAATCCTCTACATTTTCTTCACAGTAAGTTCTTGAATTATGAAGGAAAGTTAATGAAAAAAATAAGTAAATCAACATTTAAGAATATAACTAGATATAGGAATTATAGCCAAGTTGAATATACAAAGGAAAAAAAGAATATAATTCACCAGTATATGCAAGTGTTACTGTAATAGTTTGAAGAAAATTACACATGTATGATGTATTCTACAACATCCTTCAACAATCTTTCAAAGATCTACTACTCCATTATATGGACACTGACAGTTTTGTATTAAATTTAACTGAAGGTAATGTTATTGACGAGCACATTGATCAGTCCAATCTAGATTCCCGTATCAAAACTAATAATAAAGTCAAAAAATTCAAAATTCAAAAACGAATTATGGAGTAAAGTCATAGAAGAGTTTGTAACCCTATCACCTAAGACATATAGCTTTAAAGATTACCCCAAAAACACTGAAGAGAAAGGAACAAAGAATTGCAGCAATGCTAAACATGAGGAGTATTATAATGCACTAAAAGTATAACACGGAGAGAACCGCTGATGACTGTAGAATACAAAAAATTGGTGATAACATAACAACAACGAAAACAAGTATGATTAGTCTAAACACATTTGATGATTAAAGCTTTTATGTAAATAATAGCTTTAGTCATCAAATCATTAAAGCTTTTAAGTAAATAATAGATTAGCATTGTAACAATGCTAAACATGAGGAGTATTATAATGCACTAATGTATAACACGGAGAGAACCGCTGATGACTGTAAAATACAAAAAATTGGTGATAACATAACAACGACGAAAACAAGTATGATTAGTCTAAACACATTTGACGATTAAAGCTTTTATGCAAATAATTTCAAAAGCTATCACCAGGATGAGAATCTTTATCTATTCTAAAGAGATCTAGCAAAAAAATTATTGCTGCTTCATTGGAACCAATTAAAGATTTAAAGTTAGATGATAAAGATAACAAAGACCTACTTATCATTAATATTAAACAATTAACTATCAATGATGATAGGAAGTCAATCCTTGTCGCTATTACACTATATAATGGTTTATTATTTTTATATCTATGAAAAAGGACTAAACTAGATAAACTTAGAGAATTAAACAATCTAGAAAAACAAAGCAGAAGAAATAGATTAGAGGAATTTTATGGTAAAATAGAAGAGTTATTTGACCCTCTAACTAAAACTTTAAATGCCAATAATGAAACACTACAAACCCACCAAACACAAACAATAGAAGCAATCGGTGAAACCGCTTTGCGGATAGAAGACAACAGAAATGCATTAGAGCTCTTTAAGCTTTAGAGTTCTCTCCCGTCCAACAAAACGGGTTCTTGTTAGAGAGCATATCACATTACCGGGCCAAGAGGGCAAGTTGTAGAAACTGAGTAATGAGATGCTTGATAATCTTGCAAATATGAAAAAACAAAAAAATATTCAAATACGATAAATCCCCACCGACGCAAAAAAAAGACTTTAGAGTTAATAATGAGCGCACTCACATAACACCGCACGGTATAAGACTAAGAAATAACAAATACGATTTCTCAAAAGGCTTCCTTATGTTTATCACTATAGAAATGTAACTGAAAGAGACATAACAGTTGATGAAAACAAAATAAAACGAGTTCCCAGTGACATATATTAAAAACAAAGAAGAGATACTAAAAGCCAATAGATCAAAACTTATAAGAAAATTATCAATTAGTATTTTTTCACCAAGAAGAGATTATACTAGTGACGATACTGTTAATGATACAAATAAAGAAGAAGAAATAGAAGCTAGCGGTCTTAGCAAAGCCGACCGAAACAATTTAGTAGTAAGATTAGAATTACTAATACCAGAAACAAAAGCTGATCATGATGGATTATACGATGAGATGTTTAAAAAAAATCTAAGCAACTATTATCTTTGAATATTATTAAAAAAGAACCACTAAATAATTTTCTTTTTAATTATGGTAAATAGGTGAAATCATGACTACGTCCATGTGCAAAGCTATGACTACATCCATAAAAAACTGCAACAGCAACAACAACAAGTATTAGCTGAAGAAGTATTTAGTCCCCAAATAACAAAGTTTAGAAGAGAAATAATAATACCATTAAATAAAGATAAAACATTGTCCGCTGAGTTAATTGATTATTCGTCCATAAGTAAATAATATAATAATTATAAGTTTATGTTAACCGTTATAGTTATATTCACAAAATATGCATGGGCTAGAACCTTAAAGAATAAATCCGGTAACTAATGGTTTTAAAATAGTATTAGGAGAAAGTAGAAAAACAGAAAGTTATGGGTAGATAAAGGTAGTGAAATTTACAATAAAACATTTATGTCTTTTTTAAAAGAATATGAAACAGAAATATTTTCTACTTATAGTAATTTAAAGGCCGTGTTTTTATAAAGATAAAATAGAACGTTATTACACAAAATTAATAAACCAATGCTCATCAATCGAATGGTAATTGGGTAAATAATTTAAAAGATGCAGTAATAACATATAACCATAACATTCACTCTACTATTAAAATGACAGCTGTTAATCTTTCTAATAATCCTGATAAAGTTAAATACACATTTTTTTAAGAATAATAAATCAAAACTTAAAGTGCTGACCAACGTAACATTTTCTCTAATGGATGCACTTCTAACCGGAATAGAGAAATAGTTAAAGTTAAAGAAGTTCTAAAAACCAAACCATCAACTTATAAAACAGAAGATATTAGTGGTGAGATAATAGTAGGTAAATACTATGAACAGGAATTATTAAGATCCCTGTTTGATTTTGAATCTAATAATAAAGTTTTAGAATCATTAAATATAAACCTACGGTTAGCTACGAGGTAGATTCAGTTCTCGGATTAGTTCTCTAAAGCCGATACTATCTCTAAATATAATCATTTAAAACAAGAATTTGATAATAATAAGTTTAATCAGAATCTTGCTAACATACAGTTAGATATGTTCACCACTGCTCTGATGGATATTGATGAAGTTAATGAAAAGACCAATTCTTCTGTCGATGAAGCTCTTATAAAGAATAAAAAAGACAAAAGTACAATATATAATAGCTATTTTATTAGAAAGTAAGCTAGTAGACAGCAAAGAACAAGAAAGACTTGAGATGCATTACGATTTTAATCATGAGGATATAATGAAAGAGCTTGATAGTTATTTTACTATATAATTATGGCTATGACTAAGACTATGACTATGACTATATCTATGGCTATGACTAAACAAAATGTTTAGTAAATTAAAATAGAAGAAACTAAACCTAGTGCACCTCTATTTTACCCAAATATCAACACCTTCACAGAACAATACATAAATTGTAAAATCCCGGCTAATAATAATTTTAATAACAATATTAACATTATAAATAATTTTAGAAATTATTATTAAACTGAAATTAATATCTATAATCAGAAGTTAGGTAGATATAAAAATTAAATTAACACAGCCGAGATAACAGAAATACTATTATCATCAATAGCAACAACTGCAACAATAACATCAGTTGTATTAACATGTAAAGGATTACCTGATTATATACCCACAACTTTTGCTTCCGCAACTGTTTGTGGTTCATTATCGAAAACAGTTAATACTAATATAAGAAAAAAAATTTAAAAAGTATTTGCAAATGTATATTTTATGTGAACAGTTTAGTGACAAGTTTAATAATTTATATACTAAATCAACGAAAACAATGAAATAGATAATGGTGAACATAGTGAATTAGTCAAGGTATATGGGGAATATCAGAAGACTAAGATAAATAAAATGAGTCTTTTTAAAACTGAAGTTGATAGTGTTTAGTAAGAATAAAATATTTAGTAATAATAATATTAGTCTTAATATATATAGATAAGATTAGAGCTAGATCTACGAAGTAGATATACCAATCTAGAATTAATTTTTTTTCTTAGTACCTAAGTATAACCCTCTTTTTTCTGTACTACTTTTATACCTTCACCAGTAGTTGCAAATTTAATTAAATCAGGTGTGTCTGATAAAGCTGCTCTAGGATTTTTAGTTGCAGCTGCACTTCCTATTTTACTTGCTATTTCCAATGCTCATACTTGGTTAAAATCAACTTTCTTTACACAGTTAACTGTTGCTTCACCAATACTCTAAAGCAGTCGTTCAACCCCTCTGCTTCGATTGTAACATGACTGACAGTCATTGACTTTTTTCTCCTACACTTAACACAATTACTTTCAACATTTTAATACTCTTTGAAGTAATCAAACCTCTGATGTCATTAGTAACACTATAATGTCTACCACTAACACAATTCAAATTAGTTTTAATTTTCTGTAAAAGACTCATTTTTATATTTAAAAAATAATGAAAGGTAAGAAGTATAATTCTTTTGTTATAGATAAACAAAAACCTAAAACTAAAGCCAAACACCTACTTAAGCCTAAGACTAAGCTTGAAGTTAGAGTTCTATCTCTGGAGAATAAAAAGGAATTCGATATTATTTATGCTAAGGGTTTTGTTAAGAGAAGTAAAAAATATTTTAGAGGTATAACAATGACCATAACATTGACTAGAGCTAGAGCTATGAAATTGAATACAACTATTGCTAAGAGATAATAGACCTACGGTCATTATTTCATTAGGAAACTATATCAACCATCTTATTACCATCTTTTTTAACACCAATAACCCTCTACTTAATACTAGTGTATGACATATAACATCGGCAACAGCAACACTAAAAAAAATTAGGTTGTATTGGTTGTGATCCTAAATGATCTTTTTGATATCTAGTATCAAATAAACATATTCTTTAACTACTTTCGAATATTCTATGATTTATATATGGTATAAAATTATGTGTTAATCCATTATAATCCTTATTGAAGCTAAAAATATTTTTAAAAGCCTCATTTCAATTATAATCACCATAACAAATATTAATTCTATCCTCAGGATAAAATTCACTACCAATCTTAAAAAATTCGATAACATTTGTTATGTCTATTGTACTTGCATCATGAGTTTGCTAATTAACATTATTATTTTCAGAACCAATTATTATATATTGTGGTCTTTCCATAAGACTTTCCATACCCAAATCAAATAAGAAAGTAGTAGCAATGGATACATTCTTATAAAATGTCTTTCTTTCATAATAACTGTAGTCAACAACATTCTTTTTACTTAAACCCTTCTGCACAATAATTCTATTATCAATACTAGGATCGAAAATAAGTATACGCCATGATATATCTCTGATATTTTTATTACCTTCATTAGCTACTGCATCAGCATCAAAAATAACTCTAAATAGAGCTTTTTACAAACCCAAGAAGATCCCTCATCGGATTTATCATATACATATGTCCTCATTCTGCAGCAATATGATCACATTTGAGTTCATTATCTCTATTACCTTCATTTCTATCAAAACCACTCTCATATTCATCATTAGTACTAGTTAATAACTTGTACATTAATAGATTAAGATGACAATGATCTATATATCAAATAGTCCTACCACCACTAGTTTCAGGTTTAAATGAACTAAACATTGCCATCATACCATAATTAACTAGTCTGATTTTAGCATTATTACCAATTACACCACCAGCCTTATCTGATACAATGAACTGTATCTCTAGATATGAGTCACGTACATTTAAATGATTCTCATCTCTATTTAAATGATATTATTATTAGTATTAAACTCAATGTTGCTAGATAATTTGTTTTTTTTTATAATCTTACATGTGTGTATTTCACTATTATGACCCTATTTGTATCCAAATTAAAATCCAATTTTATAATTAACATAATTGGCCAAGCTAGAGCATTATTTAAACTAATAAAATGACAGAAAACTTAATCTTATGGGAACTACAAAAATACATGAAGCTCTAACTACAACTAAAGAAGGGCAAACACTTAGCTTTAAAATGATAAGGTCGACAGAAAAGTTTAACTTTAGTGAAACTATACTTAATACAACAAAAAAAGGGTTAAATAGATTATCAGATTATAACTCAGTGTTTAACGTAAATAAAAGTAACAATCAATTTCTATATGCTAGTGATATTTTAGCTATTACACCTGGTGGAGATGAATTATCTGAAATAGCAGAATTAAAAAACGAAGAAACTGAAGGTAATGTTATAATCGAAGAAGATAAAAATACAGTGAAATGTAGAATGGAAATAAAACAATGTTCACTTAGCTTTGATGTAGAGAACTCAATAGCATCATAATAATATTTTGAAAAATATAATAAAGAGCAGGTAAATCTACATTTCAAAAGATTATTGATATAATGGATTTTAACACTTTTAACTTTCATTGTAATGTGATATCTCTTGTTAGAGATAAAAAAAATGATACAGACATACGATATACTTTTAATCTAATAGAAACACCAGGTTACTTGAAAAACATTATGCCAAATAATGTACTAATCAAAATAATAGAATATATTGAATTTCATATTAAAGATGAGTATGGACGATCTATTGATTTCAATGTTGAAGTTTTGAGTTTTGAAATTCAGTTGTAGTATAGACTAAGCTACAAAACTCTCAATCTCAATGAATTCATATTTTATCATTTTTGTTTCTGTTTTTAGATATATCAATGACAATGTAGTTATAAGGCTCTTTCAATTCCTCATTACATAATCTACTAAAATCTTCACAATTAAGTTCAGCATTTTTGAAGAAATCTTGATATATAGATGTGAGGGCTATACTTGTGTTGAAATAGAATACTTAGATTATAATTTTCTCTAACATTCTGTCTATCTAGTGAGAACAGATTTTGATTAAGATATATCATATTACAATTATTATCTCTACCTCTACAAAAGTATAATTTAAAATTGGTTCTTTTGTTTTATCATCATCAAACATCATAAGTTTCTTTAACTCTTTTGGTAGTTTATCAGGAGAACGTAAATTTTTTACATCTTTAAAAAACTCGACAATTGCTTTATCATTATAAATCTCTTCAGCTTCCTTTTGATCGCCAGTAGGACAAATGATGCATAGTTTATCAAAATATATATTACTTATAATCAATTCTTTTAAAAAGAAAGTCTTTCCACATTCACTAGAACCAGATATTATACATCTAATGTTCTCAGGAAATATAGCGTTGACAATATTATCGTCATTGTGTAACCATGATTGTAGATCTCCATTAATATTAGTAGAAATTTTATTTTCTTTATTTTCCTTTTTTTCTTTATCGGTTTCGCCATTTCCCGGATTAGTATAACTAATTTGTACATTTAAAATGGGTTTCACCTTGATTGTTGGGCTGAAGGCAACAGTTAGAGTCTGTTCACTTCTATCATCACTATCATTGTTATTAACATTGATATTGACGTTTTCATGGTCATTGTAATTGACTTTATGGGTTTTCAATCCATAAATATCCCCGAATATTTACACTGATTAATTGGAATATTGAGAGCGCTCTTTATTTTAAATCCTCTATCAATAAGATAGATCATGTATAGGCAATATGCATAACAATAAGATTCATCATCTTCTAATAATCTCTCATTTGATCCTAGATCAAAATGTTCTTCTAAGAGTGATGGTGGAGTCTCAACCCCAAAACTATCAAAGCAATACACAACACCACTTTCTCTCCTTATAACTAAACATCAATGGGTAACATCAGTTGGATGTAAATTAACAATAATGTTGAAGTTGTTGTCATTAATGGTAAATGGAGTTTGATCTCCCATTACTATTTCTATTGGCATTAAACTTATATCTCTCCCTAAGTCTTCTATTTTGATATTATTCATAGCTTTATTATCAATACTATATTTGTTATTGAATTCCTCAAAATGTAAGATCAAGATTTTTATCTTATTAAAAAGGGAGAAGAGAAGTGCAATTAAATATACAAAATATTTAAATATACAAAATTTATAAAAAAGGGAGAAGAGAAGTGTAAGTAAATATACAAAACTAGAAGAAATTTTTCGTGGATTTATAGAGAGATGTCCAGTAAGATTTGAATTTGAAATATCACCATTACATACTGTAGTTTATGAGGTTACGAGAAGAGGAAAGACTTATTTAAATAGAGTATTTAAAACCATTTAGACAATAAACTATGACTGAGGGGCTAAGCCCTTACACTTATAGAGAAGATAGATCTAAAGTTGACAAAAACAAAAACAAAAAAACAAACCAAACCATTGGCCAAACAACGGTGAAACCCCTTAACCTAAGTAAAGACTAACCCCTAGATGAAGTCCTAGAACATCTTATATACCATACTTGGGAAGCAGAGTCTCTGATAAGTGAGAGGTTAAACCCAACTAAGCAACAATCCCTAGATGAAGTTCAAAACCAGGTTCTAGAAAAAACCAAGGATAAAAATATAATTATAGTCTGTAAAGATGAGAGAGATTGGATCAATCCAGAAACTAATATGGTTCACACCAATTTTAATATGTGTGATATAATTATGATCACATAAAAAAATGTGTCTAATGTCAAAGACAGTGTAAGTGTTCTTGATGACATGGGTGATAAGTCAAATAAAGATATAGCTTAATTTTTCACAGAAGGAAGACATTATAATATTCAAATGATTGTAATGTGTCACAAACCAGCTCAAATAATTAATACAGCGAGAAAGATACTATTTATATAAAAAGTTATAATGGAGCTGATTTATTTAACAATTTCAACGAGAGATATAAATGCAAACATATTTTCCATAAAATAATTAGTGACTTGAAAAGCAACTATTATAATTACACAGATGGAATAACTCCCTAACTTCGTTATGGTATAATTAAATACAATATTAAAGAGTACTTTTTTATTACTATTCATAGAAATAGAACTATCATGTATGATTCAAGATTTGGTTTCGTAAATTTAAAAGCTCTTAGTTTAAAAAGGGAAATGAATGTACCATTAATGAAAATTACTACAGATAGAAATATTATTAAACTCGATAATTATGAGTTTTATTTTAATAAATCTCTTGCATCAATACGTATTTAAAAACAGAATGATGTTTTAATAAAGGAAAACCTTTAAGCCAAATGGTTTAAGTCCCCATCGACTATTTTTGGAATTATCAGTACAGCTATTATGATGTATAGTTATATGAATCCAGATATCAAAGCAAGAGCTGCTGGTCTTATGGCAGCGGTTGCAAGTACTATGTTAAATAGAACAAATACATTGGTTAATGAGTTTGGGACTCCGATCATGTTTCACCATGGTTATGGTTATGGTGATGGTAATGGTATAGGAATAGACCCAGTTAGTGTAGAGAGTTATCCAGGAAGTGGTTACATTGATCCAATTACTTTTCCTAGAACCGGTTACACTGATCCTAGAATGGGTTACACAAAGGACCAAAGTGAACACTTGAATGAAGAGGAGATCAAATTAAACAATGGTGCAGCCAAATTAAACAATGGTGAACAGGTTACACCTGCGGCTTTCAGACGAACATGGACGGAGTCCTATATGTAAGAAAAACATATATATAAAAAAGACAAAAACAGAAAAGAAGAGATGATTTATATGATCTATATAAAAGAATGAAAAAATTATTGGTGATATTGTTAATTTTATTAGAGATAAATTAGCACAGAGGGATGAACAAAATTTAGATAAAAGATGTAACTTTATTACTTTTAATAAGTTGGGCTATGAATATCTAACTGAGTGTCTCCAGTCTAAAGATCGTTCTCGAAATTTAATCGGAACTTTAGCCCATTATAAGTAATTGTTGCTAAATGTTTAAAATGGAGCAATAAATGTGGTACTCTTTTGAATCTCTCTTTTCATTATAAAATGTGTCATGAAGATAAAATTGGTAAATGTACATGTGGTGTTAAATCAATCAGTGGTGTTTGTGTTAAAGTAGATTGTTTTTTAATGAGGGTAGAAGCTTCGACGGGTCATAAAAATTGGACCCAGTTGACCGAAAATCGCAGGTGGAACATGTTGAGAAAAAAAACTAGAAATGAGTCTAGTTCTAGACCAGGGGATAATATTAACAGTAGTTTCAATCGTAATCCTAGTCCTAACATCAATTTTAGTTCTAGACCTAACTTAAATCTAGTTCTAGTCCTAACCAGAACTTTAGCTCTAGTCCTAATCAAAATTCTAGCTCAAGTACTAACCGTAAAGACTATAATAGGCTAAAAAGAAGAGATTATAAAAGACTTAAAAGAATAGATTATAGATGAGTTAAAAAGAGAAATTATAATTGAGTTAAAAAAAGAGATTATAAATGAGCTAAAAATAACAGAAAGAAATTTTATTAAAAAAAATGTTATAAAAAATAAAAGTCTTAAAATTAATATTAAAGCAACTAGAAATTGTTGTTTATGTAAAATTGAAAAGAATAGAGATTGCTTTTTATATAACTGGTGGCTCATGTGAAGATTGTTGGTCTCAAAAATTTTCATGTCTTTTATGTAATATTATTTTAAATAGATCTTATCTCAACAAACCTAGAAAATGGCACAAAATAAATAAACTGATAAATGGGATTACAGAGAATTACAAGAATTACATTAGATTACATAGAACTACACAGATTACATAGTTTGGGTACAAGAAATACATGAGATTTCATAGAATTACACAGATTATATAGTTTATCACAAATATAACAAAAGTTAACGTTTTCTACTTTAGACATTTTTATTTTTTAAGGATAAAAATTCATTTTCGAAAATACACAAATTAAAAATGTCTGCATCAGTGAAATGTGACAGTTGTAAAGATAAATCGTGGTGAAAAATGTTTTGATAAATGTTTAGATAGATTATTTGAATGTTTTCTCTACTTTTAAAATGTTTTTTTTTTTCAATTTTTTTAATATTTTTTATTTTTTTTTATTAGTTTTTATTATTTTTTTAAATTTTTTTCGCCAGTTGGTTTTGCGTGCTTTTTACACAGTCTTTTTTGTTACACTAGTCGTATTTGACTAAAATCAATTTCGATATTGGGGGTTATCGAATTCAATACAGAGACTTGCCAATGTTAAATTTGGAAAAATTTTTATTTTTACTATTAGTTTTTCATTCTTGCAAAACCACCTGTTTAACAACTGCTAACCATAGCATATTGAAACTCTACAGCTACATAGCCATGTTATAGGGCTGTAATTTGTTGGAATTAGAACTTAAAATTTCCTTTTATAATTTGAGTTACTAATAAAATTCGAGCAAAAAAGTTTTATTCAGTACAAGGAAACTATTATCAGGGGATGCCAATAATAATGTATCAGTATTAAGTATATCAATTTTAATTTATCGGTGTTAATTATATCAATGTTAAATATATCAATGTCAAATATCAATGTTAAATATATTTCCCAATAACAATCTTTTTTTAATCATTCATGAAATTTGTAGTTCTGTCATGCACCTAGATTGTAGATGAATATGTTTCTGAAATTCTGCTAAGAACATTGTTAGAAATTTTTTCCATTCCCAATAGTAGTTTGTTGAGACTAGGATCCTTGGATAGCTTTCACATGCTTGAGAGCAGTTTTTATAACTAGTGGAGTAGGAATATCTTTTATCGTCCAGCATTTGTTTCCGAGGAACATCCTTATTGTTCTCATGATGATCATGTTTCGCTTTTCCCGATATGTATCCTCTGTCAGAAATTGTCAGAAGATATAAACGATTCAACTTTCCTTCCATATTATTAACTGTGGTTGGATAAGGCTCAAATTCACCAACATCGAATGAATTTTTCAGTTTACCACGGAACGATAAATATTCCAGCACTTTCACTTGAAACTTGACCATTAATTCCTGATGCTCGCATTGTAGTAGGTCCTTCTTAAACTTGGCAAGGAATAACTGGAAGAGTTCTGCTTTTTTTCATTTTCAAGTCTCAATTTCGTGCTTAGCTGTGTTGTTGGGTTTCGTTTTGTTATTTTTTTCAAAACTTAATCAAATGAGTTGTTAAATTAGTCAACCCGTTTAAATCATCTGTAGATAATGTTGTATTTGATAAAACTCATTTGATAAAACTCATTCATTAAAATCTCGTCAAATAAAGAAAATTGTTTAAAATTTTTCGTTAGTTTTTGTAGTTAAGTGAAACTCATGATGATTATCCAAAAAGTGTCAGATATAAAGGAGAAGAAAAGTCCACTCATGGAGTTGTTCTAGAACATTCTTTTTCTAGAATATTCGGACATGTTTGTTAATTTAAAATTAGTTATCCTTTCTCAAATTTTTAGTATTTTAGGGTAAAAAAATAGTGAAATCCTTCAATTAAATTGAATACTTTGTACAAATTATTTTGAATTAAATAGAAATTTAAATAATACTTAAACTTGCAAGCTAATATTTAAAGACATTTTATATTCGAAACTATCACTCGTTTGATATCAGTCTGTTAATGGAGGTGGCCATCTTTGTTAATGGGGGCGCTCATTTTAGCATGGCATGCAATTTTTTTATCATTTGATCTGCGAGGCGGTTGAGGAACCAAGGCTGGAGGCAATTTCACTGATGTGTGGTGTGATGTTATACCAAGCTTTTTAAGAGTTCAGTCAGCTTAATAGTAAAAATTTAAAAATGTTCAAGCAATCTTTAGTAGCATCCTCCCCCACAGTTAGCCATTAAGATCAGTCAAGCAATACTGCCCGAGCGTGGTAAAGGCGAGTCAATTTTTTGAATAAGACCTCTCAAGACTCGGCTCAAGAAACAAGTGTCCATATACATAGAATCACTCATAGATCATTCGTCTCCTTGGGCAAATTTAAAGTTCTTAAAGAAACCTGTTTCTTACTATCCATTTCTAAGAAACTTTGAGTGTCTTTCAGTCCATCCGTTTCTATTGAAAAAAAATTGCGAGACGGTTAACCTGATATATTTTAGTATATTTTCGTATATTAGAAATGAAAATAGGCTTAAAACTAACTTTGAGGATATTTGCCTATGAAATATATAAACTATACTGGCTAAGCGCGCTTTTGTACACAAAATTGTGCACGTAATTTGTATATATAGTGGTGGATATAGTAGTGGAAAAAACAAGGAAACCCGTTAGACACACAGCTTTTCCCATTTCACTATACGCGGAAAGCGTATAGGGGAATGGGACAAGTTGGGTGGATGGCTGGTTTCCTTGTTTTATCCACTAATATGTAAGATTACGGGCGTAATCGGGAAAACTTGCAAACTTCTCTCAAAGCTCTTACACCTTTTTGGAAGTTAATGGGGGGGGATAAAGTGGTGCAAGAGTAGGGTTATTTTTGAGGCTTCACATGATGAAAATGAGTAGGGGGTAAAACAAAACATCAAAACATATTTAATTTTTGTCCTACTTGGAAGCCCTAATCTCATCATGTTTTAACCCCCATACTCGAAGACTGAAAGTCATGAATCCACAACTTCAGTACTTTCAGCCAGTTCCCCTAGTCTTCCAGACCATTAATAATTGCTCAATTCCTGACCATCGACCTATAAGCATCTATTCGCCATTACCCTACCACCCCCACTTATCTTACATCGTTTCAACCCACTAAATATACCCCCTTAATCTTACATCTTTTTTGTGAGGTAATTTTTGAGGAGTAAACTCTTAAATCTTCCGTACTCTAAAAGTCTAAAAATCCCCCTTCCCTAAAATTACCCCTAAGTCTTACATCTCATTGGATGGTAATTTCAGTGGATAAAAATTTGAAAATGCTTCTCCATTACTCCCCATTACCCCCTTATCCCAATTACCCCTTTGGTGGTGATTGGAAGACAGCATAAAAATCAATTTTTGCTACGTTTTACCTGAACAGAAGGCAATGCTAATCCGACAACACTGTCAGGCGCTGTGACTATTTAGAACAAAATGAATGGCTGGAATTTTGAATCTATATGATCTGATAAGTGTCTGTTATAAAATTGATTCAGTTATTATATCAAGAATTTTGATCAGGGGTTGCGTTCCAAACTATAAATTGTTTTATGGAAAAAGTCTGGTCCTACAAATTATTTTTTTTTATTTGATGCGATCAAATTTCAATCAATTTCATTTAGAAGTTGAAACGGCCTATAAGATTGCAGAAAAAAATTTTCGGTCAAATTTTGATGTCTAATAAATGATTTCTAACAAAGCATTCAGCTGGCTGTTTAAGACGAATTGAACTATTTTTAAGCATCCAGGTAAATTACAAAACATAAACTGAACAAACTTATTGTTTCAGGAAACATTTCTGATAACCTAACAAAAATTGTCCCGATATTAACTTGTGGACGGAAATTCTGATTATTGACATAAAATAATCAGATAACTTCCCAGAAGATCCTGAAACTTCTGCTAAATTTTTTTTGAGATCTCAAACAAATGTCTGTTTTAGCTACCTGGGTGGACCAAACATTCAAAACTTAGTACGGCCGTACTATGGCGCCGTATAAGTCTTAGAAAAAACCGTACTACGGCCTTGTTATGTTTTGTATAGCGCCGTACTGCGGCCATACCAATATTAATAAGGCACCGTACTAAGGTAGTACCAAGATTAAAAAGTTTAGTTAGGTAAATAAAAAGCTGAAAAAGTGACGGAAAAGTGTTCAGTAAAGTTGAAAAGCCGACTTTTCAGAACTGTTCAGAATGTTCTGGGTGTCTTTCCATCCTCTTTTCCCATTCGGGCTGTGTACTTGAGTAACAAACATAAAACTACAGTAGGGATGAGCACAACACTACAAAAAAACCAGGCTAAAACTCTATCTCCTAATTGAATCAGGAAGAAAATGGCAATCAACTTTTTACCGGATAAAAAAACCATAACTCAAAATAATTTTTCAAAATCGGAAATTCCAATTTAAAAAACTGCCCTTTTGCTACTTCAGCCATAGCCAAATTTCATTTTGTTCAAGATACACTCCATACCAAGTTTTATTTGATTCGGACAACTATTTGAACCGACCAAAAAACTATAATTCTAAAACATTTATTCGAAATAAATTTTCCCGAAAAAATTTTGCGACTTACTTTTCGCCTAGCCGAAAAATAGCAGAAACTGTTTTCTATCTATATCTACGAACAACGGGGTTACTTTTTGCCAACTTTGCATTAATTTAGACAACTACCGATCAAATTGATCAAATTTCAAAAATACTTATCTGAAATAAATGGAAAACTCTGAATAACAAACAAAATTTTTTTCCTAGCCAAAATTTTGCAAAAACTCTTTTTGTTCGAAACTCTGCACACAATGGGGTTACTGATTCAAACTCTATACACAACAGAGATCTCCCATGCCTAATTTGGTTGGAAGTGAACAACTACTTGATCATTTGAAGGATACGTTTTAAAAAACTACGTAATGCTATTAACAATTTTTTCCGAGACAAGCTGAAACAAAAACTTCCAAATTATAACCTGCAAAAATTAGTGCCCTCCAACGTCAAATTTTCGTTTAGTTTGAAAAACTCTTTGGTCCGATTGAAAGACAAGATTAAAAGAAAATTATTACGCAGTTAAAAACACTGAAGTTTATCAAGAAAAGAAACATCAATTGAGTAAGATTCAAATTTTAATCATGCTCGAATTGATCTGTCAGTAGTGAGAAAAAAACTTTCCCTTTGACATCCATGCGAATAAATTTGTTCTGGATATCACGCAAAAAATTTCCTTCTGGAATTCCCTATACTCCACGACAACATACGTAAGTTTATTGCAATTGTTTGAGTTTCCACGCTGCGCAAAGTAGTGTTTCACTGTGAACAGAATGACAAGGCACATAATATCTTCTGCATTTTTGAAGTAGACAATTTCGTCAAACTCTACTTTTGTTCCGACGCTGAAAGACACATAGGAATTTGAACTCGTGGAATAAAACAATGAATGAAGCCGTAAATAATTAACTTAAATAGTGGATCTCAAGCAACTATCACTAGGATTTATATGAACCGGTAGAAGAGAGTGATTTACAATAGGCTAAAAGGCCGGTCCTTGTATGGCTTCGTGGTATTCCCAAGCGACTTAGCAAAATCAACCAAATTGTCGTTTTTCAGTGTTGTTGAAAGCAGACTCTTGCGTCTAACATAACTCTCTATAATCAATTCGAGGTGAGTCACGATTCCTTAAAATGGTTTCCTCAGTAAATTGTTTGCACTCTCGAACATGAAAAAGCAGATGTGCACCATAGAGGTCCATAGTTTTCAACTTGCCATCTAAGATGCATTAAGAAGTGAACATTGATGGTGAAGCACATTTCATCGCATTGTTCTCCCGTTTTTAGTAGAAATTTCGCCAAAAGAGAACCAGCTTTTGCAGAATGACGAGAGTCTGTTAGAAGCAAACGAATTCCATAACTCAACAACACAAACCTGTCGCAGTCTTTACTTTTGGACGCCTTTAAGTACAAAACATCGGATAGGCTTCGAGGGGACCTTCGGTCTCAAAAGGCGCCTAAAAAGAACAAAAAAAATTGAAAAGCGATTATAAAATCCAAGAACAAAAAATATGAAAGTTTGGATGATCGCTCAAAAACTTACTTTCATTGTCCGCACGATGTTTTCGATCTCCATAAGCGCTGAATTACTTATTTCCTTTTGGATGTGTTCCAGAACAGTTCTACCAACTCCTAACGCAATCTGATGCATGTAGTCGATTGGTGCAGACAACGATAAGTTCGGAAGAAAATTTGACAAAGCACTTGGACCTTTGACACCTTGGCTAGATTTGAGTCCTGGATTTCTTGCTAACGTTGTAAGATCAAGCTTGGATGATTGAAGAGTTCTCATATCATTCGCATGAAGTGGGTAGTAGTGCCTTCTCACAAAGCGTTCACCCTTTTCGAAGCAGTAGCAACAGCCATAATAATCGATGTGAGACATCCAGTTTAAAACAGAGTACTTTGCAGTTGTGTCAGCAACAAGCAAAAAAAGCATCAAGCTCACTTTGTATACTTTGTCGGAGTTCATTACCTCAAAAATTGACAACTGCTCACCAAAAGCCTGAAAAACATTCAGAAAGTTTTCGAAAAATTGCGGAAACCACTGATTTAAAAGATACAAACTGCATAAAATCCTTACAAGATGAGTGTAAGAATGCTTCTGTAGTGTCAGGAAAAAACATTCAAACTATTTGAAAAACAACGAATCAGTCCAAAACGACAATATACAAGAACCTAATTTACAAGTGATTGCGCTCAACGTCAGAAAAAACTTGTAAAAAAATGGTAATTAATTCGCAGAAGGTGAAATGCAGATTCTCTAGTTACCTTAAGAAAATCAGTCCAACCCGGCTTCTCACTGCCGAACCATATCCCCGCCAAAAAAATTTTGTTGAAGGCAGCTCTCGAGATAGGAGGAAGGTTTGCAATGGCAATCCACACAGTCCAGAGAGAGTTATTTCGTGATTTTATAATTTGTCTCCGTCAACATTGAATATGAGAAAAATTTTCAATCTTTTTGAGTCAGCATTTTAAGCCTGAGGAAGTTTGAGATCACAACCAACCTCCTTTTTACGCTCGTATTCGATGATTGCATCAAAGTGTGATTCAACAATAGATTTCAGTTCTTTTACGGAGTCTAGAACGCGCCATTCCACTTTAGCAGTTTTCTTTTGCAGTGCAATTTTGGTTTGCATTGACTCCTTATGTCTCTTTTTAAGAGTTTTAAAGGAAGTGATGTTTAAATCTGGAACAACTAATCGAACTAACCTTGTCGGATGTGCGTAATAACAATACTCTTAACACAGTGCACAAAAATGTGAGAAGATGACTCTGACCCAAGCCCGAGAAATTCAAACGTTCAACATCAAGTTTAAGCTCTTCATAAAAATAATCATTTCGAACTGGTGGTGATATTTCTTTCTCGTTTAATGCTACGCAATTTCTGGCAGCATCTAAATTTTCATCACTAGAACTATCCAACTGGCTGACGCTAGTTTCGAAACTTCACTCAATGTATCACTATCACTGCTTTCACCAGATGGTAAGCGTAGATCAAACAGGCACTTCTTTTTTGTTGGCTGCCGTTCATGAATAACAATTTTTTCCCAAATACTTTTTTTTGAAAATTTTTAGTTTGAAAACACGTTCTGCGTCAACAAGAGGGCTTCTGCAACAACTAGGTGATATTTTTGGGGAAGACTGAGCTGTTGAATTGTTGGGTGTGCTCACAAATGAATAAAAGTTAGTATGGGGACACAAGCAGTCCTTGTTTTCAGGCCCAAAAATTCTTCTCCATAGAAAGTTAGCATTTCATTTCCCAGTGTAATTTTTTGCCAGGTTACTATTTCAAATGCTCTTCTTCCATTGAAATCAACCGCCTTGTACTCGCAATTCGGCTGGCAACTGTGAATCACAAATCGTATGGGACAAACCATAACACGACTTAACTTTGATCCCTGCCTTGGTGCCAGAACTGATTGATTCGTGAAGTTATCTTCGACGTTTGTCGGAAACGTCTCGATATGCCCATAAACTGGCAATTGCATCTTCTCGGCCAGAATTATATTTCCGTTGTAATGCAGACCGTATCCAGCGAAACAATCAGGAATCAACCTGCAGCTAAACTCCTTTAGAAGTCTGCACGCTTTTTTCAGTAAGCCGTAAGTTCTTTCTACAACCCACTCAGTCTTTTTCATTTCATCGAATTGTTCCGCTGGCAGAAGATCGACAAAAATGTTCAATGGAGGCTTTGATAAATTGAAAGTTCGACAAATTTGTCCATCACATTGACACAGCACAAGATACCGTTCTCTTTGCATGCTACAGAACTGAAAACAAAACGCGCATTTCATTGACTTTATAAACCTTGCAAAAACTCGTCAGCCTATTTCAAGCAAACGGCTAATTGATGATTGGGTATAATACGAGCAATAATGGTACAAAACGAATTTTCAACTGAGCAAACAGTGACTAGAAGAAGCAAATTTTCAAAACAAGACCTTAATTATAGCTTCAACAGAATATAAACAAAACATTGCTCCAAATAACGAAGAACTTCACGACAAGTAGGAAAAAAATTGAAAATCAATCGCAAGTTGACTTTTTTCAAAAAGTTACAAATTCTGAACAAGGACACCTTCTGGAGAGATCTGTCTGCTGTTAATATTTTATAAAACGAATAACATAAACATCGAGATAACCGAGAAACCAAGAGGGCAAATAACACTTCAATAAAGTCAGAGGGACAGACAGACAGAATTCATATGAGTATTTCAGAGCAAAGCTTCTTTGTTTTCTTCTTCTCCTTTCATTACGGCATTTTCGGATCGTTTCATCAAATTTGCTACGTGCTCTGAGCCATGCTTAGCCTTCTGATCCAGCCCATACCGATTTGCAATATCTCGAGCAATTCCGAATGCATTTTCAGGAGCCTGCGGGTGCTTTCTCATAACACACTCTAGGACGAAGAAGGTCCGCATAAGACAGCGAAACAATTCAATTAGGTTAAATTTTTTCAGTGGACGCAATTAGAAGTGTTTCTGAATATAGAATACCGGAAGAAGAATACCGAAAAAGCTGGGTTTTAAAGTTACAATGAAATAACCTTTTTATAGTTTGTAGCCCTCTTCGTTTCACGGAATTCTGGTAATCTTTCGGGCGCTGTTTGTACCAATGATCAGAGAAATCAGTTCACACACTTTTCCCTCTCCAAACAATTCTCTACCAAATTTTTGGCCAAAAACAGAAGCCTTCTCTGAAACATAATGTTCCATCAGATTCTCATTTTTCCACATGAGCTGTCTCAAGTTTTCATCGCTATTGACTTTTGGATCCCGTTACGTTAACTTTGAGGTGTGCAGCCCAAATATTCAGAAATTCCCGCTTCTCCGACTTTCTGATCTTTAACGTCTGATCGTGAAATTTTTTCTTGTTCAATTTAATTTCTTCCATGAAACGCTTTTGCTCAGCAACTAGCTCCTTCACAGCTTCAACCAAGTCCTGAAAAACGAAGTTAGAAAACGGAAGCTAAGAACACCTTTCATATCATTCATCTCATTATTGGTTCATTGAAATTTAGTAATCAATTTTGTCTTTTCTAAAAAGCATTTGCACAGCAAACATTGCTCTCAAGGCATTACATAACTTTAATACTATAACATAACTTTAGACTATAAATTAGTTATGAAAATTTACAAGCCTAGAGAAAATAATTTACAGTGTTCTCGTGACGCGCATTTTTGCTAGATGTTGCAACCTGATTGTCTTGTTCTTCTTCATGTCAATGCCCGAATTCTACAACTGGCTCAACTAATTTTTGTCGCACAGAGAAGGCTCCCAAAATTCTCTGTACTTTTTCCTACTCTTGAGTTTCTTTGGGTGCTTGCTACACAACTCTTGTCCTTCTGAGATTCGGACAGATCTTCAAACAACTCTGCAACCGATCGGTTGGGCGGAGAATATTCATTATTCACTCCTTCATTCTCCTCCTCGTTGTCCTTTCAAAATCAAGAAATTTGTTCGGAACAAGTTTGAGTAAAGCTTGCTTATCGCAAAAAAAGTTATAATAAAATAGGTTTTTTGTTTGTTTATTTTTCAAGGACTTAAAAGAATTACTTTAATTTTCAAGGATTTGAAAGAATTACTAACTCTAAAGCCATGCTGAGCTCTGCCAGAGATTCATTTTTTCCCTTTGACCGAATAATGATTGCCCAGTATCGGTTGACCAGATAATCAGCTTCTTTGTGATGACCTCTTTCAATAAATTGACAGAGGAAATTGCCTTCTGTCATCTTCATATCTACGACTGATCTTTTGATCAAATTGATTTTGTCAAAGAAACTAGAACCCTGATTTTTCTTGTCAGTATAAGCAAGGTCCTTCGATATCACGCCACGGTTTTCCCTGGTTTAGGTATCAAGAACTTGTGATTGGGACCTACTCATTTTTGTTTCTGAAATCAAAAAACAAAACGAAACCAGATGAAAAAGAGCCAGCCTGAACATTCAAAACGTACCATTGGTTCACTCAATGATGACAAACAAACAACGTTAGCGTCGTTTTATTTCGTTGAAGAAACACGGTTGAAAACAATTGAATTTCACAGATTACCATGAAATTAACTGTAGGACAATTTTTACTGTGCCAAATTGAAAAAAATTAGTTTTCGATCAGACTCTCATCAGTAGAAGGACACCAAGAGATTTCGTTTCTTCTGCAGAACGAACAGATCATCCTGCCACATGAGTCACAACAATCAAACTTAATATATCGCGAAAAAATTTCTACAGTGATATCCACAATCAACGCTTAATTGTGGTTTCTGTCCATTGTTTTTCGATGCGAGGAAATGAGGTATGAATGAGATACGAAGCAAAAAACTTTTTAACCAATCGGGCCCAGCACATTTTGTTTTCATCCAAGATGGTGTAAAGACTAAATTTCTGGAAGCTGCTATCTCATAGGCAACTTTTCGTATATCAATATTTGTCCTGGCTTTAAGGACACACATCAGTCTCAATTCACATAAAGATTCTTCAAAGAAAACAGGCGGTCTACCAAGTTCAGCGCCATATTCTCTCGAAGTCGACCGGCGGAGAGTAGTCCTTGGAATACCATTTTTTGTTGCATTTTTTCGTACAGTCTCAGTACCTGATTTGGCCAACTGAACCGCTTCGAGCAGCTCCTATTATGTGTACTTTGATCGACTCGGCATTTAAATCAAACTGAAAAAACTGATTTTTATCTTTTTTAAATTAAATTTGTTATCCAGAGTTTTCTGGATTAGGCTATCCCAATTTTTGGCAAAACTATAGCAAAAATTCTTCTTCATCTTCTAGACTCTACGTACACATGGGACACTCCATGCCAAATTTGGTTTGATTTGGACAACTATGAGGCGTCAGAGAATTCAATATTAATTTTTCGAATTATCGAAAATACACCTATAAAATCCTAACTTTGTTCCTAGGCAAGCTTGATCAAAATGCAAGTTTCAAAAAATAATCTAAATCCATTTGAAGTTTCAGTTAGATTTGAAATCTATAATTAATTCAGCTTAAAGATCTAAATCTATTTTATTTTCTTTTTATTAATATCAGCTAGCAATTGCTCTAATGAACTTTCATATCCTAATGAAATATTACTTAATGACAGTGCTCTATCGATTTATCCAGTTTTTTTATTTTGCTCTTTTGATAATGACCGTATTCTCTAAATTACGCCTTTCAATGATTGAAAGAATTTGCAATCAATTCAGTTGAAACAGTGAGTGAAGTAAGTCAGAGGTCAAATCAAATGTGAAACGTGACTAATGTAAAACGAAAAACGTTATCAATAGGTAAAGCGAAATAAAAAAAAGAGATCGCCTAAACGATAGCCGTTGAGAAGGTGGCGGCAGCTATTAAAATAAACAAAACGAGATGCAAATAAAGAAATCTACAATCAAGTTATCCAATATTTCAAAATTAAAGATTTCCTGATTCCCTGTTTTTTTCATTCACTTAAGCACTGAAATGCGGGTGTTTTTTCGAAAACCATTCATTATTAAGGACACCACTTCCTGGCCCTTTTTGAATCAACGCTGGTCTTTCAGTTGCAATGTGTTTTCTTGGCTTTTTAAGACGAAGTCCTTTTTTCGGCGGGTTTTGCCGATTTTCCCTCATCTTCTCTCACTCGATCTTCTCTGTAAAATTAATCAACCCATCGAGCCCCGTCAGGTTTGGCCGCGATGACAAAAACACCACACTGTCTGCGTCAGGGAATAGATTTTTTAGTTTTCTTTTGGCCTCTGCTAAATTTTCGAACTTGTTTGGAAAACCAAAAAATCGGGCTAATTTTGGCATTGTTGGCATCATTTCTGTCTGAACCAGGTTCTTATTGGCATCTTCGAGCTGTAAACAAACGAAAGATTTTATACACACGGGAAATCTCGAACGCCAAATTTGGTTTGATTTGAACAACTCCTTGATCCAATGAAAAAGACCTATTTTTAAAATCCGTTTTTTGTGAAACTCGCAAATTTTCATATGAAAAATAACTTTTTTCCTAGACAAGCTATAGCACAAATTCTTTTGGTTTTAAACTCTAACTGCACTGGTGATACTCCATGCCGAGTGTGGTCTGATTTGAACAACTCCTTGACCCGATAAATGTTCTATATTTTTGAAAATAGAAAAAGCGAATAAGTCGATATTTCCGATTGAAAACAAACTTTTTCGAGGGAAATTAGGCAAACCATTCTTTTTGCATTACAACCTAATTAGTACTGGTAGTATGGGGTATCAATTTGGGTCACTTTGACCAACTCCTTGATCCAAAAAATTTCCATATTTTTGAAAAAATAAAAAGCGAATAAATCGATGTTTCCGATTGAAATACGAACTTTTTTTCTAGGAAAGTTAGGGGGCCATTCTTTTTGCATTAGAACTTAAATAGTACTAGTAGTCTGGGATATCAATTTGGTTCACTTTGAACAACTCCTTGATCCAATAAAATTTTTTTTTTGAAAACAAAAAAAGCGAATATCTCGATATTTCCGATTGAAATACGAACTTTTCTAGACAAGCTATGACAAAAGTTCTTTTTGTTTTACACTTTACGCACACAGGGGATAATCTATACCAAATTTGGTTCGATTTGAACAAATCTTTGATCCGATGAAAAAGACCTATTTTCAAATATACTTATTCAAAATTATTCGGAACTAATAGGAAATTTCCGTATGAATTACGAACTTTTTTTCAAGGAATGTTAGGCGTATCAGTCTTTTGGCATTACAACCTAAATAGTACTGGTAGTCTGGGATAATAATTTGGTTGACTTTGAACAACTCCTTGATCCAAAAAATTTCCATATTTTTGAAAATATAAAAAGCGAATAAGTCGATGTTTCCGATTGAAATACGAACTTTTTTTCTAGGAAAGTTAGGGGGCCATTCTTTTTGCATTAGAACTTAAATAGTACTAGTAGTCTGGGATCTCAATTTGGTTCACTTTGAACAACTCCTTAATAAAATAGGTTTTTTGTTTGTTTATTTTTCAAGGACTTAAAAGAATTACTTTAATTTTCAAGGATTTGAAAGAATTACTAACTCTAAAGCCATGCTGAGCTCTGCCAGAGATTCATTTTTTCCCTTTGACCGATTAATGATTGCCCAGTATCGGTTGACCAGATGATCAGCTTCTTTGTGATGACCTCTTTCAATAAATTGACAGAGGAAATTGCCTTCTGTCATCTTCATATCTACGACTGATCTTTTGATCAAATTGATTTTGTCAAAGAAACTAGAACCCCGATTTTTCTTGTCAGTATAAGCAAGGTCCTTCGATATCACGCCACGGTTTTCCCTGGTTTAGGGGTCAAGAACTTGTGATTGGGACCTACTCGTTTTTGTTTCTGAAATCAAAAAACAAAACGAAACCAGATGAAAAAGAGCCAGCCTGAACATTCAAAACGTACCATTGGTTCACTCAATGATGACAAACAAATAACGTTAGCGTCGTTTTATTTCGTTGAAGAAACGCGGTTGAAAACAATTGAATTTCACAGATTTTTATGAAATTAACTGTAGGACAATTTTTACTGTGCCAAATTGAAAAAAATTAGTTTTCGATCAGACTCTCATCAGTAGAAGGACACCAAGAGATTTCGTTTCTTCTGCAGAACGAACAGATCATCCTGCCACATGACTCACAACAATCAAACTTAATATATCGCGAAAAAATTTCTACAGTGATATCCACAACCAAAGCTTAATTGTGGTTTCTGTCCATTGTTTTTCGATGCGAGGAAATGAGGTATGAATGAGATACGAAGCAAAAAAACTTTTTAACCAATCGGGCCCAGCACATTTTGTTTTCTTCCAAGATGGTGTAAAGACTAAATTTCTGGAAGCTGCTATCTCATAGGCAACTTTTCGTATATCAATATTTGTCCTGGCTTTAAGGACACACATCAATCTCAATTCACATAAAGGTTCTTCAAAGAAAACAGGCGGTCTACCAAGTTCAGCGCCATATTCTCTCGAAGTCGACCGGCGGAGAGTAGTCCTTGGAATACCATTTTTTGTTGCAATTTTTCGTACAGTCTCAGTACCTGATTTGGCCAACTGAACCGCTTCGAGCAGCTCCTATTATGTGTACTTTGATCGACTCGGCATTTAAATCAAACTGAAAAAACTGATTTTATCTTTTTTAAATTAAATTTGTTATCCAGAATTTTCTGGATTAGGCTATCCCAATTTTTGTGGCAAAACTATAGCAAAAATTCTTCTTCATCTTCTAGACTCTACGTACACATGGGACACTTCATGCCAAATTTGGTTTGATTTGGACAACTATGAGGCGTCAGAAAATTCAATATTAATTTTTCGAATTATCGAAAATACACCTATAAAATCCTAAATTTGTTCCTAGGCAAGCTTGATCAAAATGCAAGTTTCAAAAAATAATCTAATTCCATTTGCAGTTTCAGTTAGATTTGAAATCTATAATTAATTCAGCTTAAAGATCTAAATCTATTTTATTTTCTTTATATTAATATCAGCTAGCAATTGCTCTAATGAACTTTGATATCCTAATGGAATATTACTTAATGACCGTGCTCTATCGGTTTATCCAGTTTTTTTATTTTGCTCTTTTGATAATGACCGTATTCTCTAAATTACGCCTTTCAATGATTGAAAGAATTTGAAATCAATTCAGTTGAAACAGTGACTGAAGTAAGTCAGAGGTCAAATCAAATGTGAAACGTGACTAATGTAAAACGAAAAACGTTATCAATAGGTAAAGCGAAATAAAAAAAGAGAGTGCCTAAACGATAGCCGTTGAGAAGGTGGCGGCAGCTATTAAAATAAAGAAAACGAGATGCAAATAAAGAAATCTACAATCAAGTTATCCAATATTTCAAAATTAAAGATTTCCTGATTCCCTGTTTTTTTCATTCACACACTTAAGCACTGAAATGCGGGTGTTTTTTCGAAAACCATTCATTATTAAGGACACCACTTCCTGGTCCTTTTTGAGTCAACGCTGGTCTTTCAGCTGCAATGTGTTTTCTTGGCTTTTTAAGACGAAGTCCTTTTTTCGGCGGGTTTTGCCGAATTTCCCTCATCTTCTCTCACTCGATCTTCTCTGTAAAATTAATGAACCCATCGAGCCCCGTCAGGTTTGGCCGCGATGACAAAAACACAACACTGGCTGCGTCAGGGAATAGATTTTTTAGTTTTCTTTTGGCCTCTGCTAAATTTTCGAACTTGTTTGGAAAACCAAAAAATCGGGCTAATTTTGGCATTGTTGGCATCGTTTCTGTCTGAACCAGGTTCTTATTGGCATCTTCGAGCTGTAAACAAACGAAAGATTTTATACACACCGGAAATCTCGAACGCCAAATTTGGTTTGATTTGAACAACTCCTTGATCCAATGAAAAAGACCTATTTTTAAAATCCGTTTTTTGTGAAACTCGCAAATTTTCATATGAAAAAATAACTTTTTTCCTAGACAAGCTATAGCACAAATTCTTTTGGTTTTAAACTCTAACTGCACTGGTGATACTCCATGCCGAGTTTGGTCTGATTTGAACAACTCCTTGACCCGATAAAAGTTCTATATTTTTGAAAATAGAAAAAGCGAATAAGTCGATATTTCCGATTGAAAACGAATTTTTTCGAGGAAAATTAGGCAAACCATTCTTTTTGCATTACAACCTAATTAGTACTGATAGTATGGGGTATCAATTTGGCTCACTTTGACCAACTCCTTGATCCAAAAAATTTCCATATTTTTGAAAAAATAAAAAGCGAATAAATCGATGTTTCCGATTGAAATACGAACTTTTTTTCTAGGAAAGTTAGGGGGCCATTTTTTTGCATTAGAACTTAAATAGTACTAGTAGTCTGGGATATCAATTTGGTTCACTTTGAACAACTCCTTGATCCAATAAATTTTTTTTTGAAAACAAAAAAAGCGAATATCTCGATATTTCCGATTGAAATACGAACTTTTCTAGACAAGCTATGACAAAAGTTCTTTTTGTTTTACACTTTATGCACACAGGGGATAATCTATGCCAAATTTGGTTTGATTTGAACAAATCTTTGATCCGATGAAAAAGACCTATTTTCAAATATATTTATTCAAAATTATTCGGAACTAATAGGAAATTTCCGTATGAATTACGAACTTTTTTTCAAGGAATGTTAGGCGGATCAGTCTTTTGGCATTACAACCTAAATAGTACTGGTAGTCTGGGATAATAATTTGGTTCACTTTGAACAACTCCTTGATCCAAAAAAACTCTATTTTTTTGAAAATAGAAAAAGCGAATAAGTCGAAATTTCCGGTTGAAATACGAACTTTTTTCTAGGAAAGTTAGGCGGGCCGTTCTTTTCGCATTACAGCTGAAATAGTATTGGTAGTCTGGGGTATCAGTTTCTTTCAATTTGAACAATTTTTAAGACGAAGTCTTTTTTTCGGCGGGTTTTGCCGAATTTCCCTCATAAACTTCTCGCACTCGATCTTCTCTGTAAATTTAATCAACCCGTCGAGCCCCGTCAGGTTTGGCCGCGATGACAAAAACACAACACTGGCTGCGTCCGGGAATAGATTTTTTAGTTTTCTTTTGGCCTCTGCTAAATTTTCGAACATGTTTGGAAAACCAAAAAATCGGGCTAATTTTGGCATTGTTGGCATCATTTCTGTCTGAACCAAGTTCTTATTGGCATCTTCGAGCTGTAAACAAAATAAAGCTTTTATACGCACGGGAAATCTCGAACACCAAATTTGGTTTGATTTGAACAACTCCTTGATTTAATGAAAAAGACCTATTTTTAAAATCCGTTTTTTGTGAAACTCGCAAATTTTCATATGAAAATTTTTTTTTTCCTAGACGAGCAATAGCACAAATTCTATTGGTTTTAAACTCTAACTGCACTGGTGATACTCCATGCCGAGTTTGGTCTGATTTGAACAACTCCTTGACCCGATAAAAATTCTATATTTTTGAAAATAGAAAAAGCGAATAAGTCGATATTTCCGATTGAAAAACGAATTTTTTCGAGGAAAATTAGGCAAACCATTCTTTTTTCATTACAACCTAATTAGTACTGGTAGTATGGGGTATCAATTTGGGTCACTTTGACCAACTCCTTGATCCAAAAAATTTCCATATTTTTGAAAATATAAAAAGCGAATAAGTCGATGTTTCCGATTGAAATACGAATTTTTTTTCTACGAAAGTTAGGGGGGCCATTCTTTTTGCATTAGAACCTAAATAATACTAGTAGTTTGGGATATCAATTTGGTTCACTTTGAACAACTCCTTGATCTAATAAACTTTTTATATTTTTGAAAACAAAAAAAGCGAATAACTCGATAATTCCGGTTGAAATACGAACTTTTCTAGACAAGCTATGACAAAAGTTTTTTTTTGTTTTACACTTTACGAACACAGGGGATAATCTATACCAAATTTGGTTTGATTTGAACAAATCTTTGATCCGATAAAAAAGACCTATTTTCAAATATACTTATTCAAAATTATTCGGAACTAATAGGAAATTTCCGTATGAAATACGAACTTTTTTTCAAGGAATGTTAGGCGGATCAGTCTTTTGGCATTACAACCTAAATAGTACTGGTAGTCTGGGATAATAATTTGGTTCACTTTGAACAACTCCTTGATCCAAAAAAACTCTATTTTTTTGAAAATAGAAAAAGCGAATAAGTCGAAATTTCCGGTTGAAATACGAACTTTTTTCTAGGAAAGTTAGGCGGGCCGTTCTTTTCGCATTACAGCTGAAATAGTATTGGTAGTCTGGGGTATCAGTTTGGTTCAATTTGAACAATTTTTAAGACGAAGTCTTTTTTTCGGCGGGTTTTGCCGAATTTCCCTCATAAACTTCTCGCACTCGATCTTCTCTGTAAATTTAATCAACCCATCGAGCCCCGTCAGGTTTGGCCGCGATGACAAAAACACAACACTGGCTGCGTCCGGGAATAGATTTTTTAGTTTTCTTTTGGCCTCTGCTAAATTTTCGAACATGTTTGGAAAACCAAAAAATCGGGCTAATTTTGGCATTGTTGGCATCATTTCTGTCTGAACCAAGTTCTTATTGGCATCTTCGAGCTGTAAACAAAATAAAGCTTTTATACGCACGGGAAATCTCGAACACCAAATTTGGTTTGATTTGAACAACTCCTTGATTCAATGAAAAAGACCTATTTTTAAAATCCGTTTTTTGTGAAACTCGCAAATTTTCATATGAAAATTTTTTTTTCCTAGACAAGCAATAGCACAAATTCTATTGGTTTTAAACTCTAACTGCACTGGTGATACTCCATGCCGAGTTTGGTCTGATTTGAACAACTCCTTGACCCGATAAAAATTCTATATTTTTGAAAATAGAAAAAGCGAATAAGTCGATATTTCCGATTGAAAAACGAATTTTTTCGAGGAAAATTAGGCAAACCATTCTTTTTTCATTACAGCCTAATTAGTACTGGTAGTATGGGGTATCAATTTGGGTCACTTTGACCAACTCCTTGATCCAAAAAATTTCCATATTTTTGAAAATATAAAAAGCGAATAAGTCGATGTTTCCGATTGAAATACGAATTTTTTTTCTACGAAAGTTAGGGGGGCCATTCTTTTTCCATTAGAACCTAAATAATACTAGTAGTTTGGGATATCAATTTGGTTCACTTTGAACAACTCCTTGATCTAATAAACTTTTTATATTTTTGAAAACAAAAAAAGCGAATAACTCGATAACTCCGGTTGAAATACGAACTTTTCTAGACAAGCTATGACAAAAGTTTTTTTTGTTTTACACTTTACGAACACAGGGGATAATCTATACCAAATTTGGTTTGATTTGAACAAATCTTTGATCCGATGAAAAAGACCTATTTTCAAATATACTTATTCAAAATTATTCGGAACTAATAGGAAATTTCCGTATGAATTACGAACTTTTTTTCAAGGAATGTTAGGCGGATCAGTCTTTTGGCATTACAACCTAAATAGTACTGGTAGTCTGGGATAATAATTTGGTTCACTTTGAACAACTCCTTGATCCAAAAAAACTCTATTTTTTTGAAAATAGAAAAAGCGAATAAGTCGAAATTTCCGGTTGAAATACGAAATTTTTTCTAGGAAAGTTAGGCGGGCCGTTCTTTTCGCATTACAGCTGAAATAGTATTGGTAGTCTGGGGTATCAGTTTGGTTCAATTTGAACAATTTTTAAGACGAAGTCTTTTTTTCGGCGGGTTTTGCCGAATTTCCCTCATAAACTTCTCGCACTCGATCTTCTCTGTAAATTTAATCAACCCATCGAGCCCCGTCAGGTTTGGCCGCGATGACAAAAACACAACACTGGCTGCGTCCGGGAATAGATTTTTTAGTTTTCTTTTGGCCTCTGCTAAATTTTCGAACATGTTTGGAAAACCAAAAAATCGGGCTAATTTTGGCATTGTTGGCATCATTTCTGTCTGAACCAAGTTCTTATTGGCATCTTCGAGCTGTAAACAAAATAAAGCTTTTATACGCACGGGAAATCTCGAACACCAAATTTGGTTTGATTTGAACAACTCCTTGATTTAATGAAAAAGACCTATTTTTAAAATCCGTTTTTTGTGAAACTCGCAAATTTTCATATGAAAATTTTTTTCCTAGACAAGCAATAGCACAAATTCTATTGGTTTTAAACTCTAACTGCACTGGTGATACTCCATGCCGAGTTTGGTCTGATTTGAACAACTCCTTGACCCGATAAAAATTCTATATTTTTGAAAATAGAAAAAGCGAATAAGTCGATATTTCCGATTGAAAAACGAATTTTTTCGAGGAAAATTAGGCAAACCATTCTTTTTTCATTACAACCTAATTAGTACTGGTAGTATGGGGTATCAATTTGGGTCACTTTGACCAACTCCTTGATCCAAAAAATTTCCATATTTTTGAAAATATAAAAAGCGAATAAGTCGATGTTTCCGATTGAAATACGAATTTTTTTTCTACGAAAGTTAGGGGGGCCAATCTTTTTGCATTAGAACCTAAATAATACTAGTAGTTTGGGATATCAATTTGGTTCACTTTGAACAACTCCTTGATCTAATAAACTTTTTATATTCTTGAAAACAAAAGAGCGAATAACTCGATATTTCCGATTGAAATACGAACTTTTCTAGACAAGCTATGACAAAAGTTCTTTTTGTTTTACACTTTACGAACACAGGGGATAATCTATACCAAATTTGGTTTGATTTGAACAAATCTTTGATCCGATGAAAAAGACCTATTTTCAAATATACTTATTCAAAATTATTCGGAACTAATAGGAAATTTCCGTATGAAATACGATTTTTTTTCAAGGAATGTTAGGCGATCAGTCTTTTGGCAATACCACCTAAATAGTACTGGTAGTCTGGCATAATAATTTGGTTCACTTTGAACAACTCCTTGATCCAAAAAATTTCCATATTTTTGAAAATATAAAAAGCGAATAAATCGATGTTTCCGATTGAAATACGAACTTTTTTTCTAGGAAAGTTAGGGGGGCCATTCTTTTTGCATTAGAACCTAAATAGTACTAGTAGTCTGGGATATCAATTTGGTTCACTTTGAACAACTCCTTGATCCAACAAAATTTTTATATTCTTGAAAACAAAAGAGCGAATAACTCGATATTTCCGATTGAAATACGAACTTTTCTAGACAAGCTATGACAAAAGTTCTTTTTGTTTTACACTTTACGCAAACAGGGGATAATCTATACCAAATTTGGTTCGATTTGAACAAATCTTTGATCCGATGAAAAAGACCTATTTTCAAATATACTTATTCAAAATTATTCGGAAGTAATAGGAAATTTCCGTATGAAATACGAACTTTTTTTTCAAGGAACGTTAGGCGGATCAGTGTCTTAGCATTACAACCTAATTAGTACTGGTATTCTGGGATATTAATTGGGTTCACTTTGAACAACTCCTTGATCGAAACAAAGTTCTATGTTTTTGAAAATAGAAAAAGCGAATAAGTCGACATTTCCGATTGAAATACGAACTTATTTCTAGGAAAGTTAGGCGGACCGTTCTTTTCGCATTACAACTTAAATAGTATTGGTAGTTTTGGGTATCAGTTTGGTCCAATTTGAACAACTCCTTGATGCGATAAAAAAATTCTATGTTTTTGAAAATAGAATAAGCGAATAAATAGATATTTCCGATTGAAAAACGAACTTTTTTCTAGGGAAGTTAGGCAGACTGTCCTTTTTGCAATACAACCTAAATAGTACTGGTAGTCTGGGATATCAGTTTGATTCACTTTGAACAGCTCCTTGATCCGATAAAAGTTTCTTTTTTTTGGAAATAGAATAAGCGAACAACTCGATATTTCCGATTGAAATACAAACTTTTTTCTAGACAAGCTATGACAAAAATTATTTTTGTTTTACACTCTATGCACACAAGGAATTTTTTTTGTAGGAACGTTAGGCGGACCACTTTTTTCGCATTACAACCTAAATAGTACTGGTAGTCTGGAATAATAATTTGGTTCTCTTTCAACAACTCCTTGATCCAATAAATTTTCTACATTTTTGGAAATAGAAAAAGCGAATAAGTCTATATTTCCGATTGAAATACGAACTTTTTTCTAGGTACGTTAGGCGGACCATTGTTTTCGCATTACAACCTAAATAGTACTGGTAGTCTGGGATATCAACTTGGTTCACTTTGAATAATTCCTTGATCCAATAAAATTTTTATATTTTTGAAAATGGAAAAAGCGAATAAGTCGATATTTCCGATTGAAATACGAACTTTTTTCTAGACAAGCTAAGACAAAAATTCTTTTTGTTTTACACTCTACGCACACAGGGGATAATCCATACCAAATTTGGTTCGATTTGAACAACTCCTTGATCCAATGAAAAAGATCTATTTTTAAATATACGTATTAAAAATTATTCGGAAATAATATGAAATTTTCGTATGAAATACGAACATTTTTAGCAACGTTAGGCGGACCATTTTTGCATTACAACCTAAATAGTACTGTTAGTCTGGAATAATAATTTGGTTCACTTTCAACAATCAACAACTCCTTGATCCAATACAGTTTCTACATTTTTGAAAATAGAAAAAGCGAATAAGTCGATATTTCCGATTGAAATACGAACTTTTTTCAAGGAACGTTAGGCAAACCATTTTTTTCGCATTACAACCTAAATAGCACTGGTGGTAGTCTGGGATATTAATTTGGTTCACTTTGAACAACTCCTTGATCCAATAAAATTTCTGTATTTTTGAAAACAGAGAAAGCGAATAAGTCGATATTTCCTATTGTAATAAGAGATTTTTTTCTAGGAAAGTTAGGCGGGCCGTTCTTTTTGCATTACAATTTAAATAGTACTGGTAGTCTGCCATATCAATTTGGTTCACTTTGAAGAACTCCTTGATCCAATAAAGTTTCTATATTTTTGAAAACAGAGAAAGCGAATAACTCGATATTTCCGATTGAAAAAAGAACTTTTTTCCAGACAAACTATGACAAAATTTTTTTTTGTTTTACACTCTACGCACACAGGAGATAATCTATACCAAATTTTGTTCGATTTGAACAAATCGTTGATCCGATGAAAAAGACCTATTTTTAAATATACGTAATAATAGGAAATTTCCGTATGAAATACGAATTTTTTTTGTAGGAACGTTAGGCGGACCACTTTTTTCGCATTACAACCTAAATACTACTGGTAGTCTGGAATAATAATTTGGTTCTCTTTCAACAACTCCTTGATCCAATAAATTTTCTACATTTTTGGAAATAGAAAAAGCGAATAAGTCTATATTTCCGATTGAAATACGAACTTTTTTCTAGGTACGTTAGGCGACCATTGTTTTCGCATTACAACCTAAATAGTACTGGTGGTCTGGGATATCAATTGGGTTCACTCTGAACAAATCCTTGATCCAATAAAATTTCTCTATTTTTGAAAACAAAGAAAGCGAATAAGTCGATATTTCCTATTGTAAAACGAGATTTTTTTCTAGGAAAGTTAGGCGGGCCATTCTTTTTGCATTACAACTTAAATAGTACTGGTAGAGTGCGATATCATTTTGGTTCACTTAGAAGAACTCCTTGATCCAATAAAGTTTCTATATTTTTGAAAACAGAGAAAGCGAATAACTCGATATTTCCGATTGAAAAAAGAACTTTTTTCTAGAAAACTATGACAAAAATTTTTTTTGTTTTACACTCTACGCACACAGGAGATAATCTATACCAAATTTTGTTCTATTTGAACAAATCGTTGATCCGATGAAAAAGACCTATTTTTAAATATACTTATTCAAAATTATTTGGATTTAATAGGATATTTCCGTTTGAAATACGAACTTTTTTCTAGGAACGTTAGGCGGATCAGTCTTTTGGCATTACAACCTAAACATTACTGGTAGTCTGGGATATCAATTTGGTTCACTTTGAACAACACTTTATGATCCAATAAAATTTCTATATTTTTAAAAACAGAGAAAGCGAATAACTCGATATTTCCGATTGGAATACGATATTTTTTCTAGACAAGCTATGACAAAAATTATTTTTGTTTTACACTCTATGCACACAGGGAATAATCCATACCAAATTTGGTTCGATTTGAACAACTCCTTGTTCCAATAAAAACGGCCTATTTTTAAATATACAATTTAAAAATTATTCGGAAATATTAGGAAATTTTCGTATGAAATACGAACTTTTTTTAGGAACGTTAGGCGGATCATTTTTTTCGCATTACAACCTAAATAGTACTGGTGGTCTGGGATATCAATTTGGTTCACTTTGAACAACTCCTTGGTCCAATAAAATTTCTCTATTTTTGAAAACAGAGAAAGCGAATAAGTCGATATTTCCTATTGGAATACGCGATTTTTTATAGGAAAGTTAGGCGGACCATTCTTTTTGCATTACAACCTAAATAGTACTGGTAGTCTGCGATATCAATTTGGTTCACTTTGACGAACTTTTTTCTAGACAAGTTATGACAAAAAATCTTTTTGTCTAACACTCTACGCACACAAGGGATAATCTATACCAAATTTTGTTCGATTTGAACAAATCTTTGATCCGATGAAAAAGACCTATTTTTAAATATACTTATTCAAAATTATTCGGAATTAATAGGATATTTCCGTATGAAATACGAACTTTTTTTCCAGGAACGTTAGGCGGATCAGTCTTTTGGCATTACAACCTTAGTATTACTGGTAGTCTGGGATATTACTTTGGTTCACTTTGAACAACTCCTTGATCCGATAAAATTTCTATATTTTTGAAAATAGAAAAAGCGATTAAGTCGATATTTTTGATTGAAATACGAACTTTTTTCTAGGAAAGTTAGACGGACTGTTTTTTTCGCCTTAAAACCTAAATAGTGCTGGTAGTCTGGAGTATCAGTTTTTTTCACTTTGAACAACTCCTTGATCCGATAAATATTTCTATTTTTTCGAAAATAGAAAAAGCGAAAAAAACGATATTTACGATTGAAATACGAACTTTTTTCTAGAAACGATAGGCGGACCATTCTTTTCACATTACAATCTAAATAGTTCTGGTAGTCTGGGATATCAGTTCGGGTTACTTTGAATAACTCCTTAATCCAATAAAATTTCTATATTTTTGAAAATAGAAAAAGCGAATAAGTTGATTTTCCGATTGAAAAGCGAGCTTTTTTCTAGGAAATTTAGGCGGACCGTTCTTGTCGCATTACAAACTAAATAGTACTGGTAGTCTGGAGTATCAGTTTGGTTCACTTTGAACAACTCCTTGATCCGATAAAATTTCTATATTTTTGAAAATAGAAAAAGCGATTAAGTCGATATTTTCGATTGAAATACGAACTTTTTTCAAGGAAAGTTAGACGAACCGTTCTTTTCGCCTTAAAACCTAAATAGTGCTGGTAGTCTGGAGTATCAGTTTGGTTCATTTTGAACAACTCCTTGATCCGATAAATATTTCTATTTTTTTGAAAATAGAAAAAACGAAAAAAACGATATTTACGATTGAAATACGAACTTTTTTCTAGAAACGTTAGGCGGACCATTCTTTTCGCATTACATTTTAAATAGTTCTGGTAGTCTGGGATATCAATTCGGTTTACTTTGAATAACTCCTTGATCCAATAAAATTTCTATATTTTTGAAAATAGAAAAAGCGAATAAGTTGATATTTCCGATTGAAATACGAACTTCCTTTCTTGGAAAGTTAGGCGGACCGCTCTTCTTGCATTAAAACCTAAATAGTACTGGTAGTCTGGAGTATCAGTTGGGTTCACTTTGAACAACTCCTTGATACGATAAAAATTTCTCTATTTTTGAAAATAGAAAAAGCGAAAAAAACGATATTTCCGATTAATATGCGAACTTTTTTCTAGAAACGATAGGCGGACCATTCTTTTCGCATTACAATCTAAATAGTTCTGGTAGTCTGGGATATCAGTTCGGGTTACTTTGAATAACTCCTTAATCCAATAAAGTTTCTATATTTTTGAAAATAGAAAAAGCGAATAAGTTGATATTTCCGATTGAAATACGATCTTTTTTCTAGGAAAGTTAGACGAACCGTTCTTTTCGCCTTAAAACCTAAATAGTGCTGGTAGTCTGGAGTATCAGTTTGGTTCATTTTGAACAACTCCTTGATCCGATAAATATTTCTATTTTTTTGAAAATAGAAAAAACGAAAAAAACGATATTTACGATTGAAATACGAACTTCTTTCTAGAAACGTTAGGCGGACCATTCTTTTCGCATTACATTTTAAATAGTTCTGGTAGTCTGGGATATCAATTCGGTTTACTTTGAATAACTCCTTGATCCAATAAAATTTCTATATTTTTGAAAATAGAAAAAGCGAATAAGTTGATATTTCCGATTGAAATACGAACTTCCTTTCTTGGAAAGTTAGGCGGACCGCTCTTCTTGCATTAAAACCTAAATAGTACTGGTAGTCTGGAGTATCAGTTGGGTTCACTTTGAACAACTCCTTGATACGATAAAAATTTCTCTATTTTTGAAAATAGAAAAAGCGAAAAAAACGATATTTCCGATTAATATGCGAACTTTTTTCTAGAAACGATGGGCGGACCATTCTTTTCGCATTACAATCTAAATAGTTCTGGTAGTCTGGGATATCAGTTCGGGTTACTTTGAATAACTCCTTAATCCAATAAAATTTCTATATTTTTGAAAATAGAAAAAGCGAATAAGTTGATATTTCCGATTGAAAAGCGAGCTTTTTTCTAGGAAATTTAGGCGGACCGTTCTTGTCGCATTACAACCTAAATAGTACTGGGAGTCTGGAGTATCAGTTTGGTTCACTTTGAACAACTCCTTGATCCGATAAAAATTTCTATATTTTTGAAAATAGAAAAAGCGAAAAAGTCGATATTTCCGATTGAAATACCAACTTTTTTTCTAGAAACGTTAGGCGGGCCGTTCTTTTTGCATTACAATCTAAACAGTACTGATAGTCTTGGATATCAGTTTGGTTTACTTTGAATAACTCCTTGATCCAACAAAATTTCAATAATTTTGAAAATAGAAAAAACGAAAAAATCGAGATTTCCGGTTGAAAAACGAACTTTTTTCTAGGAAAGTTAGGCGGACCGTTTTTTTTGCATTACAACCTAAATAGTACTGATAGTCTGGGATATCTGTTTGGTTCACTTTGAACACTCCTTGATCCGATAAAATTTCTATATTTTTGAAAATAGAAAAAGCGAATAAGTTGATATTTCCGATTGAAAAGCGAGCTTTTTTCTAGGAAATTTAGGCGGACCGTTCTTGTCGCATTACAACCTAAATAGTACTGGTAGTCTGGAGTATCAGTTTGGTTCACTTTGAACAACTCCTTGATCCGATAAAATTTCTATATTTTTGAAAATAGAAAAAGCGATTAAGTCGATATTTTCGATTGAAATACGATCTTTTTTCTAGGAAAGTTAGACGGACCGTTTTTTTCGCATTAAAACCTAAATAGTACTGGTAGTCTGGAGTATCAGTTTGGTTCATTTTGAACAACTCCTTGATCCGATAAATATTTCTATTTTTTTGAAAATAGAAAAAGCGAAAAAAACGATATTTACGATTGAAATACGAACTTTTTTCTAGAAACGATAGGCGGACCATTCTTTTCGCATTACATTTTAAATAGTTCTGGTAGTCTGGGATATCAATTCGGTTTACTTTGAATAACTCCTTGATCCAATAAAATTTCTATATTTTTGAAAATAGAAAAAGCGAATAAGTTGATATTTCCGATTGAAATACGAACTTCCTTTCTTGGAAAGTTAGGCGGACCGTTCTTCTTGCATTAAAACCTAAATAGTACTGGTAGTCTGGAGTATCAGTTGGATTCACTTTGAACAACTCCTTGATACGATAAAAATTTCTCTATTTTTGAAAATAGAAAAAGCGAAAAAAACGATATTTCCGATTAATATGCGAACTTTTTTCTAGAAACGATAGGCGGACCATTCTTTTCGCATTACAATCTAAATAGTTCTGGTAGTCTGGAATATCAGTTCGGGTTACTTTGAATAACTCCTTAATCCAATAAAATTTCTATATTTTTGAAAATAGAAAAAGCGAATAAGTTGATATTTCCGATTGAAAAGCGAGCTTTTTTCTAGGAAATTTAGGCGGACCGTTCTTGTCGCATTACAACCTAAATAGTACTGGTAGTCTGGAGTATCAGTTTGGTTCACTTTGAACAACTCCTTGATCCGATAAAAATTTCTATATTTTTGAAAATAGAAAAAGCGAAAAAGTCGATATTTCCGATTGAAATACCAACTTTTTTTCTAGAAACGTTAGGCGGGCCGTTCTTTTTGCATTACAATCTAAACAGTACTGATAGTCTTGGATATCAGTTTGGTTTACTTTGAATAATTCCTTGATCCAACAAAATTTCAATAATTTTGAAAATAGAAAAACCGAAAAAATCGAGATTTCCGGTTGAAAAACGAACTTTTTTCTAGGAAAGTTAGGCGGACCGTTTTTTTTGCATTACAACCTAAATAATACTGATAGTCTGGGATATCTGTTTGGTTCACTTTGAACACTCCTTGATCCGATAAAATTTCTATATTTTTGAAAATAGAAAAAGCGAATAAGTTGATATTTCCGATTGAAATACGAAATTCCTTTCTTGGAAAGTTAGGCGGACCGTTCTTCTTGCATTACAACTTAAATTGTACTGGTATTCTGGGATATCAATTTGAACAACTCTTTGATCCAAAAAAATTTCTATGTTTTTGAAAAAAAAATAAGCGAATATTTCGATATTTCCGATTGAAATACGATCTTTTTTCTAGGAAAGTTAGACGGACCGTTATTTTCGCATTAAAACCTAAATAGTACTGGTAGTCTGGAGTATCAGTTGGTTCACTTTGAACAACTCCTTGATACGATAAAAATTTCTATATTTTTGAAAATAGAAAAAGCGAAAAAAACGATTTTTCCGAATACGAACTTTTTTCTAGAAACGTAGGGCGGACCATTCTTTTCGCATTACAATCTAAATAGTTCTGGTTGTCTGGGATGTCAATTTGGTTGCCTTTGAACAACTCCATGATTCAATAAAAATTTATATATTTTTGAAAATAGAAAAAACGAATAAATCGATATTTCCGATTGAAATACGAACTTTTTTCTTGACAAGCTATGACAAAAACTCTTTTTGTTTTAAACTCTACTCACACAGGGGACAATCCAGGACAAATTTGGTTCGATTTGAACAACTCCTTGATCCGATGAATAAGACCTATTTTGAAATATACTTATTCAAACTTATTCGGAAATAATAGGAAGTTTCCATATGAAATACGAACTTTTTTCTAGGAACATTAGGCGGACCAATCTTTTTGCATTACAATTTAAATAGTACTGGCAGTCTGGGATAATAATAAGGTTCACTTTGAACAACTCCTTGATCCAATAAAATTTCTATATTTTTGAAAACAGAGAAAGCGAATAACTCGATATTTCCGATTGGAATACGATATTTTTTCTAGACAAGATATGACAAAAATTCTTTTTATTTTACACTCTACGCACACAGGGGATAATCCCTACCAAATTTGGTTCAATTTTAACAACTCCTTGATCCGATGAAAAAGACCTATTTTTAAATATACTTATTCGAAACTATTCGGAAATAATAGTAAATTTCCGTATGAAATACAAACATTTTTTCTAGGAAAGTTAGGCGGACCATTCTTCTTGCATTACAACTTAAATTTTACTGGTATTCTGGGATATCAATTTGAACAACTCTTTGATCCAAAAAAATTTCTATGTTTTTGAAAAAAAATAAGCGAATATTTCGATATTTCCGATTGAAATACGATCTTTTTTCTAGGTAAGTTAGGCGGACTGTTCTTTTCGCTTTACAACCTAAATAATACTGGTTGTCTTGGGTATCGGTTTGGTTCACTTTGAACGATTCCTTGATCCAAAAAGAATTTTTATATTTTTGAAAATAGAATAAGCGAATAATTCGATATTTCCGATTGAAATACGAACTTTTTTCTTGACAAGCTATGACAAAAACTCTTTTTGTTTTAAACTCTACGCACACAGGGGACAATCCAGGACAAATTTGGTTCGATTTGAACAACTCCTTGATCCGATGAATAAGACCTATTTTGAAATATACTTATTCAAACTTATTCGGAAATAATAGGAAGTTTCCATATGAAATACGAAATTTTTTCTAGGAACATTAGGCGGACCAATCTTTTTGCATTACAATTTAAATAGTACTGGCAGTCTGGGATAATAATATGGTTCACTTTGAACAACTCCTTGATCCAATAAAATTTCTATAATTTTGAAAACAGAGAAAGCGAATAACTCGATATTTCCGATTGGAATACGATATTTTTTCTAGACAAGATATGACAAAAATTCTTTTTGTTTTACACTCTACGCACACAGGGGATAATCCCTACCAAATTTGGTTCATTTTTAACAACTCCTTGATCCGATGAAAAAGACCTATTTTTAAGTATACTTATTCAAAACTATTCGGAAATAATAGTAAATTTCCGTATGAAATACAAACATTTTTTCTAGGAAAGTTAGGCGGACCCGTTCTTCTTGCATTACAACTTAAATTGTACTGGTATTCTGGGATATCAATTTGAACAACTCTTTGATCCAAAAAAATTTCTATGTTTTTGAAAAAAAATAAGCGAATATTTCGATATTTCCGATTGAAATACGATCTTTTTTCTAGGAAAGTTAGGCGGACTGTTCTTTTCGCTTTACAACCTAAATAACACTGGTTGTCTTGGGTATCGGTTTGGTTCACTTTGAACGATTCCTTGATCCAAAAAGAATTTTTATATTTTTGAAAATAGAATAAGCGAATAATTCGATATTTCCGATTGAAATACGAACTTTTTTCTTGACAAGCTATGACAAAAATTCTTTTTGTTTTACACTCTACGCACACAGGGGACAATCCAGAACAAATTTGGTTCGATTTGAACAACTCCTTGATCCGATGAAAAAAACCTATTTATAAGTAAACTTTTTCAAAACTATTCGGAAATAATAGTAAATTTCCGTTTGAAATACAAACATTTTTTCTTGGAACGTTAGGCGGACCATTCTTTGTGCATTAGATTTTAAATAGCACTGGTAGTCTGGGATATTTATATGTGGTTCACTTTGAACAACTCCTTGATCCAATAAAATTTCTATATTTTTGAAAATAGAAAAAGCGAATAAGTCGATATGTCCGGTTGAAATACGATTTTTCTCTGGGAAAGTTAGGCGGACTGTTCTTTTCGCATTACAACCTAAATAATACTGGTAGTCTTGGGTATCGGTTTGGTTCACTTTGAGCGACTCCTTGATCCAAAAGAATTTTTATATTTTTGAAAATAGAATAAGCGAATAACTCGATATTTCCGATTGAAATACGAACTTTTTTCTTGACAAGCTATGACAAAAATTCTTTTTGTTTCACACTCTACGCACACAGGGGACAATCCAGAACAAATTTGGTTCGATTTGAACAACTCCTTGATCCGATGAAAAAGACCTATTTTTAAATATACTTATTCAAAATTATTCGGAAATAATAGGAAGTTTCCGTATGAAATACAAACATTTTTTCTAGGAACGTTAGGCGGACCAATCTTTTTGCATTACAATTTAAATAGTACTGGCAGTCTGGGATATTAATGTGGTTCACTTTGAACAAATCCTTGATCCCATAAAATTTCTATATTTTTGAAAATAGAAAAAGCGAATAAGTCGATATTTCCGATTGAAAAACGAATTTTTTCGAGGAAAATTAGGCAAACCATTCTTTTTTCATTACAGCCTAATTAGTACTGGTAGTATGGGGTATCAATTTGGGTCACTTTGACCAACTCCTTGATCCAAAAAATTTCCATATTTTTGAAAATATAAAAAGCGAATAACTCGATATTTCCGATTGAATACGAACTTTTTTCTTGTCAAGCTATGACAAAAATTTTTTTTTGTTTTACACTCTACGCACACAGCGGACAAATTTGGTTCGATTTGAACATTTTCTTGATCCGATGAAAAATACCTATTTTTAAATATACTTATTCAAAATTATTCGGAAATAATAGGAAGTTTCCGTATGAAATACGAACTTTTTTCTAGGAACGTTAGGCGGACCATTCTTTTTGCATTACAACCTAAATGGTACTGGTAGTCTGGGATATCAATTCAGTTTACTTTGAATAACTCATTGATCCAATAAAATTTCTATTTTTTTGAAAATTGAAAAAGCGAAGAAGTCGATATTTCCGATTGAAATACGATATTTTTTCTAGACAAGATATGACAAAAATTCTTTTTGTTTTACACTCTACGCACACAGGGGATAATCCCTACCAAATTTGGTTCAATTTAAACAACTCCTTGATCCGATGAAAAAGACCTATTTTTAAGTATACTTATTCAAAACTATTCGGAAATAATAGTAAATTTCCGTATGAAATACAAACATTTTTTCTAGGAAAGTTAGGCGGGCCGTTTTTTTTGCATTACAATCTAAACAGTACTGATAGTCTTGGATATCAGTTTGGTTTACTTTGAAAGTTTTCTTGATCCAACAAAATTTCTATAATTTTGAAAATAGAAAAAGCGAATAAATCGAGGTTTCCGGTTGAAAAACGAACTTTTTTCTAGGAAAGTCAGGCGGACCGTTTTTTTGCATTACAACCTAAATAGTACTGTTAGTCTGGAATATCTGTTTGGTTCACTTTGAACACTCTTTGATCCGATAAAACCTCTACTTTTTTGAAAATAGAAAAAGCGAAAAACTCGATATTTCCGATTAAAATACGAACTTTTTTCAAGACAAGATATGACAAAAATTCTTTTTGCTTTACACTCTACGCACACAGGGGATAATGCACACCAAATTTGGTTCAATTTTAACAACTCCTTGACCCGATGAAAAAGACCTATTTTTAAATATACTTATTCGAAACTATTCGGAATTAATAGTAAATTTCCGTATGAAAAACAAACATTTTTTCTAGGAACGTTAGGCGGACCATTCTTTTTGCATTAGATTTTAAATAGTACTTGTAGTCTGGGATATTAATGTGGTTCACTTTGAACAACTCCTTGATCCCATAAAATTTCTATATTTTTGAAAATAGAAAAAGCGAATAAGTCGATAATTCCGATTGAAATACGAACTTCTTTTCTTGGAAAGTTAGACGGACCGTTCTTCTTGCATTACAACTTAAATAGTACTGGTAGTCTGGGATATCAATTTGGTTCACTTTGAACAATTCTTTGATCCAAAGAAATTTCTATTTTTTTGAAAAAATATAAACGAATATTTCGATATTTGCGATTGAAACGAACTTCTTTCTAGGAAAGTTACGCGGACTGTTTTTTTGCATTACAACCTAAATAGCACTGGTAGTCTGGGATACCAAATTGCTTTACTTTGAATAACTCCTTGCTCCAATAATTTTTCTTTATTTTTGAAAATAGAAAAGCAAATAAGTCGATATCTCCGATTGAAATACGAACTTCTTTTCTTTGAAAGTTAGGCGGACCGTTTTTTTTTGCATTACAACTTAAATGGTAGTGGTAGTCTGGGATATCAATTCGGTTTACTTTGAACAACTGCTTGATCCAATAAAAGTTTCTATATTTTTGAAAATAGAAAAAGCGAATAAGTCGATATTTCCGATTGAAATACAAACTTTGTTTCTAGGAAATTTCGGCGGACCGTTCTTTTTGCATTACAACTTAAATAGTACTGTTAGTCTGGAATATCTGTTTGGTTCACTTTGAACACTCTTTGATCCGATAAAACCTCTACTTTTTTGAAAATAGAAAAAGCGAAAAACTCGATATTTCCGATTAAAATACGAACTTTTTTCAAGACAAGATATGACAAAAATTCTTTTTGCTTTACACTCTACGCACACAGGGGATAATGCACACCAAATTTGGTTCAATTTTAACAACTCCTTGACCCGATGAAAAAGACCTATTTTTAAATATACTTATTCGAAACTATTCGGAATTAATAGTAAATTTCCGTATGAAAAACAAACATTTTTTCTAGGAACGTTAGGCGGACCATTCTTTTTGCATTAGATTTTAAATAGTACTTGTAGTCTGGGATATTAATGTGGTTCACTTTGAACAACTCCTTGATCCCATAAAATTTCTATATTTTTGAAAATAGAAAAAGCGAATAAGTCGATAATTCCGATTGAAATACGAACTTCTTTTCTTGGAAAGTTAGACGGACCGTTCTTCTTGCATTACAACTTAAATAGTACTGGTAGTCTGGGATATCAATTTGGTTCACTTTGAACAATTCTTTGATCCAAAGAAATTTCTATTTTTTTGAAAAAATATAAACGAATATTTCGATATTTGCGATTGAAACGAACTTCTTTCTAGGAAAGTTACGCGGACTGTTTTTTTGCATTACAACCTAAATAGCACTGGTAGTCTGGGATACCAAATTGCTTTACTTTGAATAACTCCTTGCTCCAATAATTTTTCTTTATTTTTGAAAATAGAAAAGCAAATAAGTCGATATCTCCGATTGAAATACGAACTTCTTTTCTTTGAAAGTTAGGCGGACCGTTTTTTTTTGCATTACAACTTAAATGGTAGTGGTAGTCTGGGATATCAATTCGGTTTACTTTGAACAACTGCTTGATCCAATAAAAGTTTCTATATTTTTGAAAATAGAATACGCGAATAACTCCATATTTCCGATTGAAATACGAACTTCCTTCTAGGAAAGATAGGCGTACCGTTTTTTTGCATTACAACCTAAATAGTAATGGTAGTCTCGGATATCAATTTGGGTCACTTTGAACAACTCCTTGATTCAATAAAACTTCTATATTTTCGAAGATAGAAAAAGCGAATGAGTTGATATTTCCGATTGAGATATGAAGTTTTTTTCGAGGAAGTTTATGCGGACCATTCTCGTTGCATTACAACTTAAATGGTACTGGTAGTCTGGGATATCAATTCGGTTTACTTTGAACAACTGCTTGATCCAATGAAACTTCCAAATTTTTGAAAATAGAAAAAGCGAATAAGTCGATATTTTCTGTTGAAATACGAACTTTTTTCTAGGAAAAATAGGCGGACCGTTCTTTTCGCATTACAACTTAAATAGTACTGGTAGTCTGGAATATCAACTTGGTTCACTTTGAATAACTCCTTGATCCAATAAAATTTCTATATTTTAGAAAAATTGAAAAAGCGAATAAGTCGATATTTCGAATTGAAATGCGAAAATTTTTTTGAGGAAATTTATGCGGATTCTTTTTTTTGCATTACAATTTAAATATTAATGGTAGTCTGTGATATCAATTTGGTTTACTTTGAAAAACTCCTTGATCCAATAAAATTTCTATATTTTTGAAAGTAGAAAAAGGGAGTAATTCGATATTTCCTATTGAAATAAGAACATTTTGTCTAGGAAAGTTAGGCGGACCATTATTTTCGCATTACAACCTAAATAGTAATGGTAGTCTGGGATATCAATTTGGGTCACTTTGAACAACACCTTGAACCGATAAAAATTTCTATGTTTTTTTAAAATAGAATAAGCGAATAACTCGATATTTCCGATTGAAATATGAACTTTTTTCTAGACAAGCTAAGACAAAAATTCTTTTTGTTTTACACTCTACGCACACAGGGGATAATCCATACCAAATTTGGTTCGATTTGAACATCTCCTTGATCCGATGAAAAAAACCTATTTTTAAATATACTTATTCAAAATTATTCGGAATTAATAGGAAATATCTGTATGAAGTAAGAACTTTTTTTGTACGAAACGTTAGACAGACCAATCTTTTTGCATTACATTTTAAATAGCACTGGTAGTCTGGGATATTAATGTAGCTGACTTTGAACAACTCCATGATCCAATAAAACTTCTATATTTTTGAAAAAAGAAAAAGCGAATGAGTTGATTTTTCCGATTCAAATACGAAGTTTTTTTCGAGGAAATTTATGCGGACCGTTCTTTTTGCATTACAACTTAAATAGTACTGGTAGTCTGTTATATCAATTTGGTTTACTTTGAATAACTCCTTGATCCAATGAAACTTCTATATTTTTAAAAATAGAAAAAGCAAATAAGTCGATATTTCCTGTTGAAATACGAACTTTTTTCTAGGAAAATTAGGCGGACCGTTCTTTTCCCATTACAATTTAAATAGTACTGGTAGTCTGGGATATCAATTTGGTTCACTTTGAATAACTCCTTGATCCAATAAAATTTCTATATTTTTGAAAATGGAAAAAGCGAATAAGTCGATATTTCCGATTGAAATACGAACTTTTTTTGGAGGCAATTTAAGCGGATTCTTCTTTTTACATTACAATTTAAATAGTACTGGTAGTCTGTGATATCAATCTGATTTACTTTGAAAAACTCCTTGATCCAATAAAATTTCTATGTTTTTGAAAGTAGAAAAAGGGAGTAATTCGAGATTTCCTATTGAAATAAGAACTTTTTTCTAGGAAAGTTAGGCGGACCGTTATTTTCGCATTACAACCTAAATAGTAATGGTAGTCTGGGATATCAATTTGGGTCACTTGGAATAACTCCTTGATCCAATAAAAATTCTATATTTTTGAAAATGGAAAAAGCGAAAAAGTCGATGTTTCCGATTGAAATACGAAATTTTTTTCGAGGAAATTTATGCGGATTCTTCTTTTTGCATTACAATTTAAATAGTACTGGTAGTCTGTGATATCAATTTGGTTTACTTTGAAAAACTCCTTGATCCAATAAAATTTCTATATTTTTGAAAGTAGAAAAAGGGAGTAATTCGATATTTCCTATTGAAATAAGAACTTTTCTCTAGGAAAGTTAGGCGGACCGTTATTTTCGCATTACAACCAAAATAGTAATGGTAGTCTGGAATATCATTTTGGGTCACTTGGAAGAACTCCTTGATCCAATAAAAATTCTATATTTTTGAAAATGGAAAAAGCGAATAAGTCGATATTTCCGATTGAAATACGAACTTTTTTCGAGGAAATTTATGCAGATTCTTCTTTTTTCATTACAAATTAAATAGTACTGGTAGTCTGTGATATCCACTTGGTTCACTTTGAATAACTGCTTGATCCAATAAAATTTCTATTTTTTTGAAAATGGAAAAAGCGAATAAGTCAATATTTCCGATTGAAATACGAACTTTTTTTCAAGGAAATTTATGCGGATTCTTCTTTTTGCATTACAATTTAAATAGTACTGGTAGTCTGTGATATCAATTTGGTTTACTTTGAAAAACTCCTTGATCCAATTAAATTTCTATATTTTTGAAAGTAGAAAAAGGGAGTAATTCGATATTTCCTATTGAAATAAGAACTTTTTTTAGGAAAGTTAGGCGGACCGTTATTTTCGCATTACAACCTAAATAGTAATGGTAGTCTGGGATATCAATTTGGGTCACTTGGAATAACTCCTTGATCCAATAAAACTTCTATATGTTTGAAAATATAAAAAGCGAATGAATTGATATTTCCGATTGAAATACGAAGTTTTTTTCGAGGAAATTTATGCGGACCGTTCTTTTTGCATTACAACTTAAATAGTACTGGTAGTCTGGGATATCAATTTGGTTCACTTTGAATAACTCCTTGATCCAATAAAATTTCTATATTTTTGAAAATGAAAAAAGCGAATAAGTCGATATTTCCGATTGAAATACGAACTTTTTTCTAGGAAAATTAGGCGGACCGATCTTTTCGCATTACAACTTAAATAGTACTGGTAGTCTGGGATATGAACTTGGTTCACTTTGAATAACTCCTTGATCCAATAAAATTTCTATATTTTTGAAAATGGAAACAGCGAATAAGTCGATATATCCGATTGAAATACAAACTTTTTTTCGAGGAAATTTATGCGGATTCTTCTTTTTGCATTACAATTCAAATAGTACTGGTAGTCTGTGATATCAATTTGGTTTTCTTTGAAAAACTCCTTGATCCAATAAAATTTATATATTTTTGAAAAAAGAAAAAGGGAGTAATTCGATATTTCCTATTTAAATAAGAACTTTTCTCTAGGAAGTTTAAGCGGACCGTTTTTTTCGCATTACAATCTAAATAGTAATGGTAGTCTGGGATATCAATTTGGGTCACTTGGAAGAACTCCTTGATCCAATAAAAATTCTATATTTTTGAAAATGGAAAAAGCGAATAAGTCGATATTTCCGATTGAAATACGAACTTTTTTTCGAGGAAATTTATGCAGATTCTTCTTTTTTCATTACAAATTAAGTAGTACTGGTAGTCTGTGATATCAACTTGGTTCACTTTGAATAACTCCTTGATCCAAAAAAATTTCCATATTTTTGAAAATGGAAAAAGCGAATAAGTCGATATTTCCGATTGAAATACGAACTTTTTTTCGAGGAAATTTATGCGGATTCTTCTTTTTGCATTACAATTTAAATAGTACTGGTAGTCTGTGATATCAATTTGGTTTACTTTGAAAAACTCCTTGATCCAATAAAATTTCTATATTTTTGAAAGTAGAAAAAGGGAGTAATTCGATATTTCCTATTGAAATAAGAACTTTTTTTAGGAAAGTTAGGCGGACCGTTATTTTCGCATGACAACCTAAATAGTAATGGTAGTCTGGGATATCAATTTGGGTCACTTGGAATAACTCCTTGATCCAATAAAATTTCTATATTTTTGAAAATGGAAAAAGCGAATAAGTCGATATTTCCGATTGAAATACGAACTTTTTTCTAGAAAAATTAGGCGGACCGATCTTTTCGCATTACAACTTAAATAGTACTGGTAGTCTGGGATATGAACTTGGTTCACTTTGAATAACTCCCTGATCCAATAAAATTTCTATATTTTTGAAAATGGAAAAAGCGAATAAGTCGATATTTCCGATTGAAATACGAACTTTTTTTCGAGGAAATTTATGCGGATTCTTCTTTTTGCATTACAATTCAAATAGTACTGGTAGTCTGTGATATCAATTTGGTTTTCTTTGAAAAACTGCTTGATCCAATAAAATTTCTATTTTTTTGAAAAAAGAAAAAGGGAGTAATTCGATATTTCGTATTTAAATAAGAACTTTTCTCTAGGAAAGTTAGGCGGACCGTTTTTTTCGCATTATAACCTAAATAGTAATGGTAGTCTGGGATATCAATTTGGGTCACTTGGAATAACTCCTTGATCCAAAAAAAATTCTATATTTTTGAAAAAAGAAAAAGTGAATAAGTTGATATTTCCGATTGAATTACGAACTTTTTTCCAGGAACGTTAGGTGGACTGTTCTTTTCGCATTACAACCTAAATAATACTGGTAGTTTGGGATATCAATTTGTTTCACTTTGAACAACACCTTGAACCGATACAAATTTCTATGTTTTTTGAAAATAGGATAAGCGAATAACTCGATATTTCCGATTGAAATGCGAACTTTTTTCTAAACAAGCTAAGACAAAAATTCTTTTTGTTTTACACTCTACGCACACAGGGGATAATCCATACCAAATTTGGTTCGATATGAACAACTCCTTGATCCGATGAAAAAAACCTATTTTTAAATATACTTATCCAAAATTATTCGGAATTAATAGGAAATATCTGTATGAAGTAAGAAATTTTTTTGTACGAAACGTTAGACGGACCAATCTTTTTGCATTACAATTTAAATAGCACTGGTAGTCTGGGATATCAACTTGGTTCACTTTGAATAACTCCTTGATCTAATAAAATTTCTATATTTTTGAAAATGGAAAAAGCGAATAAGTCGATATTTCCGATTGAAATACGAACTTTTTTTCGAGGAAATTTATGCGGTTTCTTCTTTTTGCATTACAATTTAAATAGTACTGGTAGTCTGTGATATCAATTTGGTTTACCTTGAAAAGCTCTTTGATCCAATAAAATTTCTATATTTTTGAAAGTAGAAAAAGGGAGTAATTCGATATTTCCTATTGAAATAAGAACTTTTTTCTAGGAAAGTTAGGCGGACCGTTATTTTCGCATTACAACCTAAATAGTAATGGTAGTCTGCGATATCAATTTGGGTCACTTGGAATAACTCCTTGATCCAATAAAAATTCTATATTTTTGAAAAAAGAAAAAGCGAATAAATTGATATTTCCGATTGAAATACGAACTTTTTTCTAGGAACGTTAGGTGGACCGTTCTTTTTGCATTACAACCGAAATAATACTGGTAGTTGGGCTATCAATTTGGTTCACTTTGAACAACACCTTGAACCGATAAAAATTTCTATGTTTTTTGAAAATAGAATAAGCGAATAACTCGATATTTCCGATTGAAATGCGAATTTTTTTCTAGACAAGCTAAGACAAAAATTCTTTTTGTTTTACACTCTACGCACACAGTGGATAATCCATACCAATTTTGGTTCGATTTAAACAACTCCTCGATCCGATGAAAAAAACCTGTTTTTAAATATACGTATTAAAAATTATTCGGAAATAATAGGAAATTTTCGTATGAAATACGAACATTTTTTAGGAACGTTAGGCGGACCATTTTTTGCATTACAACTTAATAGTACTGGTAATCTGGAATAATAATTTGGTTCACTTTCAGCAACTCCTTGATCCAAAAAATTTTCTACATTTTTGAGAATAGAAAAAGCGAATAAGTTGATATTTCCGATTGGAATACGATATTTTTTCTAGACAAGCTATGACAAAAATACTTTTTGTTTTACACTCTACACACACAAGGGGATAATCTATACCAATTTTGGTTCGATTTAAACAACTCCTCGATCCGATGAAAAAAACCTGTTTTTAAATATACGTATTAAAAATTATTCGGAAATAATAGGAAATTTTCGTATGAAATACGAACATTTTTTAGGAACGTTAGGCGGACCTTTTTTTGCATTACAACTTAATAGTACTGGTAGTCCGGAATAATAATTTGGTTCACTTTCAGCAACTCTTTGATCCAATAAATATTCTAAATTTTTGAAAATAGAAAATGCGAATAAGTCGATATTTCCGATTGAAATACGAACTTTTTTTCTAGAAAAATTAGATGGACCCTTCTTTTCGCATTACAACCTAAATAGTACTGGTAGTCTCGGATATCAATTTGGGTCACTTTGAACAACTCCTTGATCCAATAAAACTTCTAAATTTTCGAAGATAGAAAAAGCGAATGAGTTGATATTTCCGATTGAGATACGAAGTTTTTTTCGAGGAAATTTATGCGGACCGTTCTCTTTGCATTACAACTTAAATAGTACTGGTAGTCTGTGATATCAATTTGGTTTACTTTGAATAACTCCTTGATCCAATGAAACTTCTATATTTTTGAAAACAGAAAAAACGAATAAGTCGATGTTTCCGATTGAAATACGAACTTTTTTTCAAGGAAATTTATGCGGATTCTTCTTTTTGCATTAAAATTTAAATAGTACTGGTAGTCTGTGATATCAATTTGGTTTACTTTGAAAAACTCCTTGATCCAATTAAATTTCTATATTTTTGAAAGTAGAAAAAGGGAGTAATTCGATATTTCCTATTGAAATAAGAACTTTTTTTAGGAAAGTTAGGCGGACCGTTATTTTCGCATTACAACCTAAATAGTAATGGTAGTCTGGGATATCAATTTGGGTCACTTGGAATAACTCCTTGATCCAATAAAACTTCTATATGTTTGAAAATATAAAAAGCGAATGAATTGATATTTCCGATTGAAATACGAAGTTTTTTCGAGGAAATTTATGCGAACCGTTCTTTTTGCATTACAACTTAAATAGTACTGGTAGTCTGGGATATCAATTTGGTTCACTTTGAATAACTCCTTGATCCAATAAAATTTCTATATTTTTGAAAATGGAAAAAGCGAATAAGTCGATATTTCCGATTGAAATACGAACTTTTTTTCGAGGAAATTTATGCGGATTCTTCTTTTTGCATTACAATTCAAATAGTACTGGTAGTCTGTGATATCAATTTGGTTTTCTTTGAAAAACTCCTTGATCCAATAAAATTTCTATTTTTTTGAAAAAAGAAAAAGGGAGTAATTCGATATTTCCTATTTAAATAAGAACTTTTCTCTAGGAAAGTTAGGCGGACCGTTCTTTTCGCATTACAACCTAAATAGTACTGGTAGTCTCGGATATCAATTTGGGTCACTTGGAATAACTCCTTGATCCAATAAAAATTCTATATTTTTGAAAAAAGAAAAAGCGAATAAATTGATATTTCCAATTGAAATACGAACTGTTTTCTAGGAACGTTAGGTGGACCGTTCTTTTCGCATTACAACCTAAATAATACTGGTAGTTTGGGATATCAATTTGTTTCACTTTGAACAACACCTTGAACCGATACAAATTTCTATGTTTTTTGAAAATAGGATAAGCGAATAACTCGATATTTCCGATTGAAATGCGAACTTTTTTCTAAACAAGCTAAGACAAAAATTGTTTTTGTTTTACACTCTACGCACACAGGGGATAATCCATACCAAATTTGGTTCGATATGAACAACTCCTTGATCCGATGAAAAAAACCTATTTTTAAATATACTTATTCAAAAGAATTCGGAATTAAAAGGAAATATCTGTATGAAATAAGAAATATCTGTATGACAAAAATTCTTTTTGTTTTACACTCTACGCACACAGGGGATAATTTATACCAATTTTGGTTGGATTTGAACAAATCTTTGATCCGATGAAAAAGACCTGTTTTTAAATGTACGTATTAAAAATTATTCGGAAATAAAAGGAAATTTTCGTATGAAATACGAACATTTTTTAGGAACGTTAGGCGGACCATTTTTTGCATTACAACTTAATAGTACTGGTAATCTGGAGTAATATTTTGGTTCACTTTCAGCAACACCTTGATCCAAAAAATTTTCTACATTTTTGAGAATAGAAAAAGCGAATAAGTTGATATTTTCGATTGGAATACGATATTTTTTCCAGACAAGCTATGACAAAAATTTTTTTTGTTTTACACTCTACGCACACAAGGGGATAATCTATACCAAATTTGGTTCGATTTGAACAAATCTTTGATCCGATGAAAAAGACCTATTTTTAAATATACGTATTAAAAATTATTCGGAAGTAATAGGAAATTTTCGTATGAAATACGAACTTTTTTTAGGAACGTTAGGCGGACCTTTTTTTTGCATTACAACTTAATAGTACTGGTAGTCCGGAATAATAATTTGGTTCACTTTCAGCAACTCTTTGATCGAATAAATTTTCTACATTTTTGAAAATAGAAAATGCGAATAAGTCGATATTTCCGATTGAAATACGAACTTTTTTTCTAGAAAAATTAGATGGACCCTTCTTTTCGCATTACAACCTAAATAGTACTGGTAGTCTCGGATATCAATTTGGGTCACTTTGAACAACTCCTTGATCCAATAAAACTTCTAAATTTTCGAAGATAGAAAAAGCGAATGAGTTGAAATTTCCGATTGAGATACGAAGTTTTTTTCGAGGAAATTTATGCGGACCGTTCTCTTTGCATTACAACTTAAATAGTACTGGTAGTCTGTGATATCAATTTGGTTTACTTTGAATAACTCCTTGATCCAATGAAACTTCTATATTTTTGAAAACAGAAAAAGCGACTAAGTCGATATTTCCGATTGAAATACGAACTTTTTTCTAGGAACGTTAGGCAAACCATTTTTTTCGCATTAGAACTTAAATAGTACTGGTAGTCTGGGATATCAATTTGGTTCACTTTGAAAAACTCCTTGATCCAACAAAACTTCTATATGTTTGAAAATATAAAAAGCGAATGAATTGATATTTCCGATTGAAATACGAAGTTTTTTTCGAGGAAATTTATGCGGACCGTTCTTTTTGCATTACAACTTAAATAGTACTGGTAGTCTGGGACATCAATTTGGTTCACTTTGAATAACTCCGTGATCCAATAAAATTTCTATATTTTTGAAAATGAAAAAAGCGAATAACTCGATATTTCCGATTGAAATACGAACTTTTTTCTAGGAAAATTAGGCGGACCGATCTTTTCGCATTACAACTTAAATAGTACTGGTAGTCTGGGATATGAACTTGGTTCACTTTGAATAACTCCTTGATCCAATAAAATTTCTTTATTTTTGAAAATGGAAAAAGCGAATAAGTCGATATATCCGATTGAAATACAAACTTTTTTTCGAGGAAATTTATGCGGATTCTTCTTTTTGCATTACAATTCAAATAGTACTGGTAGTCTGTGATATCAATTTGGTTTTCTTTGAAAAACTCCTTGATCCAATAAAATTTCTATATTTTTGAAAAAAGAAAAAGGGAGTAATTCGATATTTCCTATTTAAATAACAACTTTTCTCTAGGAAATTTAAGCGGACCGTTTTTTTCGCATTACAATCTAAATAGTAATGGTAGTCTGGGATATCAATTTGGGTCACTTGGAAGAACTCCTTGATCCAATAAAAATTCTATATTTTTGAAAATGGAAAAAGCGAATAAGTCGGTATTTCCGATTGAAATACGAACTTTTTTTCGAGGAAATTTATGCAGATTCTTCTTTTTTCATTACAAATTAAATAGTACTGGTAGTCTGTGATATCAACTTGGTTCACTTTGAATAACTCCTTGATCCAAAAAAATTCCATATTTTTGAAAATGGAAAAAGCGAATAAGTCGATATTTCCGATTGAAATACGAACTTTTTTTCGAGGAAATTTATGCGGATTCTTCTTTTTGCATTACAATTTAAATAGTACTGGTAGTCTGTGATATCAATTTGGTTTACTTTGAAAAACTCCTTGATCCAATAAAATTTCTATATTTTTGAAAGTAGAAAAAGGGAGTAATTCGATATTTCCTATTTAAATAAGAACTTTTCTCTAGGAAAATTAGGCGGACCGTTTTTTTCGCATTACGATCTAAATAGTAATGGTAGTCTGGGATATCAATTTGGGTCACTTGGAAGAACTCCTTGATCCAATAAAAATTCTATATTTTTGAAAATGGAAAAAGCGAATAAGTCGATATTTCCGATTGAAATACGAACTTTTTTTCGAGGAAATTTATGCAGATTCTTCTTTTTCATTACAAATTAAATAGTACTGGTAGTCTGTGATATCAACTTGGTTCACTTTGAATAACTCCTTGATCCAAAAAAATTTCCATATTTTTGAAAATGGAAAAAGCGAATAAGTCGATATTTCCGATTGAAATACGAACTTTTTTTCGAGGAAATTTATGCGGATTCTTCTTTTTGCATTAGAACTTAAATAGTACTGGTAGTCTGGGATATCAATTTGGTTCACTTTGAAAAACTCCTTGATCCAACAAAACTTCTATATGTTTGAAAATATAAAAAGCGAATGAATTGATATTTCCGATTGAAATACGAAGTTTTTTTCGAGGAAATTTATGCGGACCGTTCTTTTTGCATTACAACTTAAATAGTACTGGTAGTCTGGGACATCAATTTGGTTCACTTTGAATAACTCCGTGATCCAATAAAATTTCTATATTTTTGAAAATGAAAAAAGCGAATAAGTCGATATTTCCGATTGAAATACGAACTTTTTTCTAGGAAAATTAGGCGGACCGGTCTTTTCGCATTACAACTTAAATAGTACTGGTAGTCTGGGATATGAACTTGGTTCACTTTGAATAACTCCTTGATCCAATAAAATTTCTTTATTTTTGAAAATGGAAAAAGCGAATAAGTCGATATATCCGATTGAAATACAAACTTTTTTTCGAGGAAATTTATGCGGATTCTTCTTTTTGCATTAGAACTTAAATAGTGCTGGTAGTCTGGGATATCAATTTGGTTCACTTTGAAAAACTCCTTGATCCAACAAAACTTCTATATGTTTGAAAATATAAAAAGCGAATGAATTGATATTTCCGATTGAAATACGAAGTTTTTTTCGAGGAAATTTATGCGGATTCTTCTTTTTGCATTACAATTTAAATAGTACTGGTAGTCTGTGATATCAATTTGGTTTACTTTGAAAAACTCCTTGATCCAATAAAATTTCTATATTTTTGAAAGTAGAAAAAGGGAGTAATTCGATATTTCCTATTTAAATAAGAACTTTTCTCTAGGAAAATTAGGCGGACCGTTTTTTTCGCATTACGATCTAAATAGTAATGGTAGTCTGGGATATCAATTTGGGTCACTTGGAAGAACTCCTTGATCCAATAAAAATTCTATATTTTTGAAAATGGAAAAAGCGAATAAGTCGATATTTCCGATTGAAATACGAACTTTTTTTCGAGGAAATTTATGCGGATTCTTCTTTTTGCATTAGAACTTAAATAGTGCTGGTAGTCTGGGATATCAATTTGGTTCACTTTGAAAAACTCCTTGATCCAAGAAAACTTCTATATTTTTGAAAATGGAAAAAGCGAATAAGTCGATATTTCCGATTGAAATACGAACTTTTTTTCGAGGAAATTTATGCGGATTCTTCTTTTTGCATTACAATTTAAATAGTACTGGTAGTCTGTGATATCAATTTGGTTTACTTTGAAAAACTCCTTGATCCAATAAAATTTCTATATTTTTGAAAGTAGAAAAAGGGAGTAATTCGATATTTCCTATTTAAATAAGAACTTTTCTCTAGGAAAATTAGGCGGACCGTTATTTTCGCATTACAACCTAAATAGTAATGGTAGTCTGCGATATCAATTTGGGTCATTTGGAATAACTCCTTGATCCAATAAAAATTCTATATTTTTGAAAATGGAAAAAGCGAATAAGTCGATATTTCCGATTGAAATACGAACTTTTTTTCGAGGAAATTTATGCGGATTCTTCTTTTTGCATTACAATTTAAATAGTACTGGTAGTCTGAGATATCAATTTGGTTTACTTTGAAAAACTCCTTGATCCAATAAAATTTCTATATTTTTGAAAGTAGAAAAAGGGAGTAATTCGATATTTCCTATTTAAATAAGAACTTTTCTCTAGGAAAATTAGGCGGACCGTTTTTTTCGCATTACGATCTAAATAGTAATGGTAGTCTGGGATATCAATTTGGGTCACTTGGAAGAACTCCTTGATCCAATAAAAATTCTATATTTTTGAAAATGGAAAAAGCGAATAAGTCGATATTTCCGATTGAAATACGAACTTTTTTTCGAGGAAATTTATGCGGATTCTTCTTTTTGCATTAGAACTTAAATAGTGCTGGTAGTCTGGGATATCAATTTGGTTCACTTTGAAAAACTCCTTGATCCAACAAAACTTCTATATGTTTGAAAATATAAAAAGCGAATGAATTGATATTTCCGATTGAAATACGAAGTTTTTTTCGAGGAAATTTATGCGGACCGTTCTTTTTGCATTACAACTTAAATAGTACTGGTAGTCTGGGACATCAATTTGGTTCACTTTGAATAACTCCGTGATCCAATAAAATTTCTATATTTTTGAAAATGAAAAAAGCGAATAAGTCGATATTTCCGATTGAAATACGAACTTTTTTCTAGGAAAATTAGGCGGACCGGTCTTTTCGCATTACAACTTAAATAGTACTGGTATCCTGGGATATGAACTTGGTTCACTTTGAATAACTCCTTGATCCAATAAAATTTCTTTATTTTTGAAAATGGAAAAAGCGAATAAGTCGATATATCCGATTGAAATACAAACTTTTTTTCGAGGAAATTTATGCGGATTCTTCTTTTTGCATTACAATTCAAATAGTACTGGTAGTCTGTGATATCATTTTGGTTTTCTTTGAAAAACTCCTTGATCCAATAAAATTTCTATATTTTTGAAAAAAGAAAAAGGGAGTAATTCGATATTTCCTATTTAAATAACAACTTTTCTCTAGGAAATTTAAGCGGACCGTTTTTTTCGCATTACAATCTAAATAGTAATGGTAGTCTGGGATATCAATTTGGGTCACTTGGAAGAACTCCTTGATCCAATAAAAATTCTATATTTTTGAAAATGGAAAAAGCGAATAAGTCGATATTTCCGATTGAAATACGAACTTTTTTTCGAGGAAATTTATGCAGATTCTTCTTTTTTCATTACAAATTAAATAGTACTGGTAGTCTGTGATATCAACTTGGTTCACTTTGAATAACTCCTTGATCCAAAAAAATTTCCATATTTTTGAAAATGGAAAAAGCGAATAAGTCGATATTTCCGATTGAAATACGAACTTTTTTTCGAGGAAATTTATGCGGATTCTTCTTTTTGCATTACAATTTAAATAGTACTGGTAGTCTGTGATATCAATTTGGTTTACTTTGAAAAACTCCTTGATCCAATAAAATTTCTATATTTTTGAAAGTAGAAAAAGGGAGTAATTCGATATTTCCTATTTAAATAAGAACTTTTCTCTAGGAAAATTAGGCGGACCGTTATTTTCGCATTACAACCTAAATAGTAATGGTAGTCTGCGATATCAATTTGGGTCATTTGGAATAACTCCTTGATCCAATAAAAAATCTATATTTTTGAAAAAAGAAAAAGCGAATAAATTGATATTTCCGATTGAAATACGAACTTTTTTCTAGGAACGCTAGGTGGACCGTTCTTTTTGCATTACAACCGAAATAATACTGGTAGTTGGGATATCAATTTGGTTCACTTTGAAAAACACATTGAACCGATAAAAATTTCTATGTTTTTTGAAAATAGAATAAGCGAATAACTCGATATTTCCGATTGAAATGCGAATTTTTTTCTAGACAAGCTAAGACAAAAATTCTTTTTATTTTACACTCTACGCACACAGTGGATAATCCATACCAAATTTGGTTCGATTTGAACAACTCCTCGATCCGATGAAAAAAACGTATTTTTAAATATACTTATTCAAAAGAATTCGGAATTAAAAGGAAATATCTGTATGAAATAAGAAATATCTGTATGACAAAAATTCTTTTTGTTTTGCACTCTACGCACACAGGGGATAATTTATACCAATTTTGGTTGGATTTGAACAAATCTTTGATCCGATGAAAAAGACCTGTTTTTAAATATACGTATTAAAAATTATTCGGAAATAATAGGAAATTTTCGTATGAAATACGAACATTTTTTAGGAACGTTAGGCGGACCATTTTTTGCATTACAACTTAATAGTACTGGTAATCTGGAATAATAAATTGGTTCACTTTCAGCAACTCCTTGATCCAAAAAATTTTCTACATTTTTGAGAATAGAAAAAGCGAATAAGTTGATATTTCCGATTGGAATACGATATTTTTTCTAGACAAGCTATGACAAAAATTCTTTTTGTTTTACACTCTACGCACACAAGGGGATAATCTATACCAAATTTGGTTCGATTTGAACAAATCTTTGATCCGATGAAAAAGACCTATTTTTAAATATACGTATTAAAAATTATTCGGAAGTAATAGGAAATTTTCGTATGAAATACGACCTTTTTTTAGGAACGTTAGGCGGACCTTTTTTTTGCATTACAACTTAATAGTACTGGTAGTCCGGAATAATAATTTGGTTCACTTTCAGCAACTCTTCGATGCAATAAATTTTCTACATTTTTGAAAATAGAAAATGCGAATAAGTCGATATTTCCGATTGAAATACGAACTTTTTTTCTAGAAAAATTAGATGGACCCTTCTTTTCGCATTACAACCTTAATAGTACTGGTAGTCTCGGATATCAATTTGGGTCACTTTGAACAACTCCTTGATCCAATAAAACTTCTAAATTTTCGAAGATGGAAAAAGCGAATGAGTTGATATTTCCGATTGAGATACGAAGTTTTTTTCGAGGAAATTTATGCGGACCGTTCTCTTTGCATTACAACTTAAATAGTACTGGTAGTCTGTGATATCAATTTGGTTTACTTTGAATAACTCCTTGATTCAATGAAACTTCTATATTTTTGAAAACAGAAAAAGCGACTAAGTCGATATTTCCGATTGAAATACAAACTTTTTTCTAGGAACGTTAGGCAAACCATTTTTTTCGCATTAGAACTTAAATAGTACTGGTAGTCTGGGATATCAATTTGGTTCACTTTGAAAAACTTCTTGATCGAATAAAATTTCTATAATTTTGAAAACAGAGAAAGCGAATAACGGATATTTCCGATTGGAATATGATATTTTTTTTAGACAAGCTATGACAAAAAATCTTTTTGTTTTACACTCTACGCACACAGGGAATAATCTATATCAAATTTGGTTCGATTTGAACAAGTCTTTGATCCAATGAAAAAGACCTATTTTTAAATATACTTATTCAAAATTATTCGGAATTAATAGGAAATATCTGTATGAAGTAAGAACTTTTTTTGTACGAAACGTTAGACGGACCAATCTTTTTGCATTACATTTTAAATAGTACTGGTATTCTGGGATATAAATGTGGTTGACTTTGAATAACTCCATGATCCAATAAAACTTCTATGTTTTTGAAAAAAGAAAAAGCGAATAAGTCGATATTTCCGATTGAAATACGAACTTTTTTCTAGACAAGCTATGACAAAAATTCTTTTTGTTTTACACTCTACGCACACAGGGGATAATCCATACCAAATTTGGTTCGATTTGAACAACTCCTTGATCCAATAAAATTTTTATATTTTTGAAAATGGAAAAAGCGAATAACTCGATATTTCCGATTGAAATGCGAACTTTTTTCTAGACAAGCAAAGACAAAAACTCTTTTTGTTTTACACTCTACGCACACAGGGGATAATCCATACCAAATTTGGTTCGATTTGAACAACTCCTTGATCCGATAAAAAAAACCTATTTTTAAATATACTTATTCAAAATTATTCGGAATTAATAGGAAATATCTGTATGAAGTAAAAACTTTTTTTGTACGAAACGTTAGACGGACCAATCTTTTTGCATTACATTTTAAATAGTACTGGTAGTCTGGGATATAAATGTGGTTGACTTTGAATAACTCCATGATCCAATAAAACTTCTATATTTTGGAAAGTAGAAAAAGGGAGTAATTCGATATTCCCTATTGAAATAAGAACTTTTGTCTAGGAAAGATAGGCGGACCGTTATTTTTGCATTATCAACTAAATAGTAGTGGTAGTCTCGGATATCAATTTGAGTAACTTTGAACAACTCCTTGATCCAATAAAACTTCTATATTTTTGAAAATAGAAAAAGCGAATGAGTTGATATTTCTGATTGAAATACGAAGTTTTTTTCGAGGAAATTTATGTGGACCGTGCTTTTTGCATTACAACATAAATAGTACTGGTAGTCTGTGATATCAATTTGGTTTACTTTGAATAACTCCTTGATCCAATGAAACTTCTATATTTTTGAAAATAGAAAAAAGGAATCAGTCGATATTTCCTGTTGAAATACGAACTTTTTTCTAGGAAAATTAGGCGGACCGTTCTTTTCGCATTACAACTTAAATAGTACTGGTAGTCTGGGATATCAACTTGGTTCACTTTGAATAATTCCTTGATCCAATAAAGTTTTATATTTTTGAAAAGGGAAATACGAAGAAGTCGATATTTCCGATTGAAATACGAACTTTTTTCTAGACAAGCTAAGACAAAAATTCGCACACAGGGGATAATCCATACCAAATTTGGTGCGATTTGAACAACTCCTTGATCCGATGAAAAAGACCTATTTTTAAATATACTTATTTAAAATTATTCGGAAATAATAGGAAATTTCCGTATGAAATAGGAACTTTTTTTATACGAACGTTAGGCCAACCGTTTTTTTTGCATTACAACCTACATTGTACTGGTAGTCTGGAACATCAATTTGTTTCACTTTGAACAATTCCTTGATCCCATAAAAATTTCTATATTTTTGAAAATAGAATAAACAAACAAGTCAATATTTCCGAACTTACGAAATACGAACTTTTTTCTAGGAAAGTTAGGCGGATCATTCTTTTTGCATGACAACCTAAATAGTACTGGTAGTCTGGAATGTTAATGTGGTTCACTTTGAACAAAACCTTGATCCATTAAAATTTCTATATTTGTGAAAATAAAAAAAGCGAATAAGTGGATATTTCCGATTGAAATACGAACTTTGTTTCTAGGAAAGTTAGGCATTAAAACCTAAATAATACTGGTAGTCTGGCATTTCAATATGGTTCAATTTAAGAAAATCCTTGATCCGATAAAATTTCTATATTTTTGAAAATAGAATTAGCGAATAAGTCGAGATTTCCGATTGAAATCCGAATTTTTTTCCGGGAAAGTTAGGCGTACCGTTCTTTTCGCATTACAACCTAAACAGTAATGGTAGTCTGGGATATCAATTTGGGTCACTTTGTACGACTCCTTGATCCATAAAATTTCTATATTTGTGAAAATAAAAAAAGCGAATAAGTCGATATTTCCGATTGAAATACGAACTTTGTTTCTAGGAAAGTTAGGCATTAAAACCTAAATAATACTGGTAGTCTGGCATTTCAATATGGTTCAATTTGAGAAACTCCTTGATCTAAAAAAATTTCTATATTTTTGAAAACAGAAAAAGCGAAGAAGTCGAAAATTCCGTTTGAAATACGAACTTTTTTCTAGGATAGTTAGGCGGACGGTTCTTTATGCATTACAACCTAAATATTACTGGTAGTCTGGGATATCAATTTGAACAACTCTTTGATCCAAAAAAATTTCTATGTTTTTGAAAAAAAAATAAGCGAATATTTCGATATTTCCGATTGAAATACGATCTTTTTTCTAGGAAAGTTAGACGGACCGTTATTTTCGCATTACAACTTAAATAGTATTGGTAGTTTTGGGTATCAGTTTGGTCCAATTTGAACAACTCCTTGATGCGATAAAAAATTTCTATGTTTTTGAAAATAGAATAAGCGAATAAATAGATATTTCCGATTGAAAAACGAACTTTTTTCTAGGAAAGTTAGGCGGATCATTCTTTTTGCATGACAACCTAAATAGTACTGGTAGTCTGGAATGTTAATGTGGTTCACTTTGAACAAAACCTTGATCCATTAAAATTTCTATATTTGTGAAAATAAAAAAAGCGAATAAGTGGATATTTCCGATTGAAATACGAACTTTGTTTCTAGGAAAGTTAGGCATTAAAACCTAAATAATACTGGTAGTCTGGCATTTCAATATGGTTCAATTTAAGAAAATCCTTGATCCGATAAAATTTCTATATTTTTGAAAATAGAATTAGCGAATAAGTCGAGATTTCCGATTGAAATCCGAATTTTTTTCCGGGAAAATTAGGCGTACCGTTCTTTTCGCATTACAACCTAAACAGTAATGGTAGTCTGGGATATCAATTTGGGTCACTTTGTACGACTCCTTGATCCATAAAATTTCTATATTTGTGAAAATAAAAAAAGCGAATAAGTCGATATTTCCGATTGAAATACGAACTTTGTTTCTAGGAAAGTTAGGCATTAAAACCTGAATAATACTGGTAGTCTGGCATTTCAATATGGTTCAATTTGAGAAACTCCTTGATTTAAAAAAATTTCTATATTTTTGAAAACAGAAAAAGCGAAGAAGTCGAAAATTCCGATTGAAATACGAACTTTTTTCCGGGAAAGTTAGGCGTACCGTTCTTTTCGCATTACAACCTAAACAGTAATGGTAGTCTGGGATATCAATTTGGGTCACTTTGTACGACTCCTTGATCCATAAAATTTCTATATTTTTGAAAACAGAAAAATTTTATAAGTCGATAATTCCGTTTGAAATACGAACTTTTTTCTAGGATAGTTAGGCGGACGGTTCTTTATGCATTACAACCTAAATATTACTGGTAGTCTGGGATATCAATTTGAACAACTCTTTGATCCAAAAAAATTTCTATGTTTTTGAAAAAAAAATAAGCGGATATTTCGATATTTCCGATTGAAATACGATCTTTTTTCTAGGAAAGTTAGACGGACCGTTATTTTCGCATTACAACTTAAATAGTATTGGTAGTTTTGGGTATCAGTTTGGTCCAATTTGAACAACTCCTTGATGCGATAAAAAATTTCTATGTTTTTGAAAATAGAATAAGCGAATAAATAGATATTTCCGATTGAAAAACGAACTTTTTTCTAGGAAAGTTAGGCAGACTGTTCTTTTTGCAATACAACCTAAATAGTACTGGTAGTCTGGGATATCAGTTTGGGTCACTTTAAACAAATCCTTGATCCAAAAAAAAATTCTATATTTTTGAACATAGAATAAGCGAACAAGTGGATATTTCCGATTCAAATACGAATTTTTTTCTATGAATGTTAGGCGGACCATTCATTTTGCATGACAACCTAAATAGTATTTGTAGTCTGGAATGTTAATGTGCTCCACTTTGAACAATTCCTTGATCCAATAAAATTTCTAAATTTTTGAAAATAGAAAAAGCGAATAAGTCGATATTTCCTGTTGAAATACGAACTTTTTTCTAGGAAAATTAGGCGGATCGTTCTTTTCGCATTACAACTTAAATAGTACTGGTAGTCTGGGATTTCAACTTGGTTCACTTTGAATAATTCCTTGATCCAATAAAATTTTTATATTTTTGAAAATGGAAAAAGCGAATAAGTCGATATTTCCGATTGAAATACGAACTTTTTTCTAGACAAGCTAAGACAAAAATTCTTTTTGTTTTACACTCTAAGCACACAGGGGATAATCCATACCAAATTTGGTTCGATTTGAACAACTCCTTGAACCGATGAAAAAGACCTATTTTTAAATATACTTATTTAAAATTATTCGGAAACGATAGGAAATTTCCGTATGAAATAAGAACTTTTTTATACGAACGTTAGGCCAACCGTTTTTTTTCGCATTACAACCTAAATAGTAATGGTAGTCTGGGATATCAATATGGGTCACTTGGAATAACTCCTTGATCCAATAAAAATTCTATTTTTTCGAAAAAAGAAAAAGCGAATAAGTCGATATTTCCGATTGAAAAACGAGCTTTTTTCTAGGAAAGTCAGGCGGACCGTTCGTTTTGCATTACAACCTACATTGTACTGGTAGTCTGGAACATCAATTTGTTTCACTTTGAACAATTCCTTGATCCCATAAAAAATTTCTATTTTTTTGAAAATAGAATAAACAAACAAGTCAATTTTTCCGATTGAAATACGATCTTTTTTCTAGGAAAGTTAGGCGGATCATTCTTTTTGCATGACAACCTAAATTGTACTGGTAGTCTGGAATATTAATGTGGTTCACTTTGAACAAAACCTTGACCCTTTAAAATTTCTATATTTGTGAAAATAGAAAAAGCGAATAAGTCGATATTTCCGATTGAAATACGAACTTTGTTTCTAGGAAAGTTAGGCATTAAAACCTAAATAATACTGGTAGTCTGGCATTTCAATAAGGTTCAATTTGAGAAACTCCTTGATCCGATAAAATTTCTATATTTTTGAAAATAGAATTAGCGAATAAGTCGAGATTTCCGATTGAAATCCAAATTTTTTTCTAGGAAAGTTAGGCGTACCGTTCTTTTCGCCTTACAACCTAAACAGTAATGGTAGTCTGGGATATCAATTTGGGTCACTTTGTACGACTCTTTGATCCATAAAATTTCTATATTTTTGAAAACAGAAAAATTTATAAGAAAATTTTATAAGTCGATAATTCCGTTTGAAATACGAACTTTTTTCTAGGATAGTTAGACCTAAATAATACTGGTAGTCTGGGATATCAATTTGGGTCACTTTAAACAAATCCTTGATCCAATAAAAAATTCTATATTTTTGAACATAGAATAAGCGAACAAGTGGATATTTCCGATTGAAATACGAACTCTTTCTATGAATGTTAGGCGGACCATTCATTTTGCATGACAACCTAAATAGTATTTGTAGTCTGGAATGTTAATGTGCTCCACTTTGAACAATTCCTTGATCCAATAAAATTTCTAAATTTTTGAAAATAGAAAAAGCGAATAAGTCGATATTTCCTGTTGAAATACGAACTTTTTTCTAGACAAGCTAAGACAAAAATTCTTTTTGTTTTACACTCTAAGCACACAGGGGATAATCCATACCAAATTTGGTTCGATTTGAACAACTCCTTGAACCGATGAAAAAGACCTATTTTTAAATATACTTATTTAAAATTATTCGGAAACAATAGGAAATTTCCGTATGAAATAAGAACTTTTTTATACGAACGTTAGGCCAACCGTTTTTTTTCGCATTACAACCTAAATAGTAATGGTAGTCTGGGATATCAATATGGGTCACTTGGAATAACTCCTTGATCCAATAAAAATTCTATTTTTTCGAAAAAAGAAAAAGCGAATAAGTCGATATTTCCGATTGAAAAACGAGCTTTTTTCTAGGAAAGTCAGGCGGACCGTTCGTTTTGCATTACAACCTACATTGTACTGGTAGTCTGGAACATCAATTTGTTTCACTTTGAACAATTCCTTGATCCCATAAAAAATTTCTATTTTTTTGAAAATAGAATAAACAAACAAGTCAATTTTTCCGATTGAAATACGATCTTTTTTCTAGGAAAGTTAGGCGGATCATTCTTTTTGCATGACAACCTAAATTGTACTGGTAGTCTGGAATATTAATGTGGTTCACTTTGAACAAAACCTTGACCCTTTAAAATTTCTATATTTGTGAAAATAGAAAAAGCGAATAAGTCGATATTTCCGATTGAAATACGAACTTTGTTTCTAGGAAAGTTAGGCATTAAAACCTAAATAATACTGGTAGTCTGGCATTTCAATAAGGTTCAATTTGAGAAACTCCTTGATCCGATAAAATTTCTATATTTTTGAAAATAGAATTAGCGAATAAGTCGAGATTTCCGATTGAAATCCAAATTTTTTTCTAGGAAAGTTAGGCGTACCGTTCTTTTCGCCTTACAACCTAAACAGTAATGGTAGTCTGGGATATCAATTTGGGTCACTTTGTACGACTCCTTGATCCATAAAATTTCTATATTTTTGAAAACAGAAAAATTTATAAGAAAATTTTATAAGTCGATAATTCCGTTTGAAATACGAACTTTTTTCTAGGATAGTTAGACCTAAATAATACTGGTAGTCTGGGATATCAATTTGGGTCACTTTAAACAAATCCTTGATCCAATAAAAAATTCTATATTTTTGAACATAGAATAAGCGAACAAGTGGATATTTCCGATTGAAATACGAACTCTTTCTATGAATGTTAGGCGGACCATTCATTTTGCATGACAACCTAAATAGTATTTGTAGTCTGGAATATTAATGTGCTCCACTTTGAACAATTCCTTGATCCAATAAAATTTCTATATTTTTGAAAATAGAAAAAGCGAATTAGTCGATATTTCCGATTGAAATACAAACTTTGTTTCTAAGAAATTTAGGCGGACCGTTCTTTTTGCATTACAACTTAAATAGTACTGGTAGTCTGGGATTTTAATTTGGTTCAATTTGTACAACTCCTTGATCCGATAAAACTTCTACAATTTTGAAAATAGAATTAGCGAATAAGTCGAGATTTCCGATTGAAATCCGAATTTTTTTCTAGGAAAGTTAGGCGTACCGGTCTTTTCGCATTACAACCTAAACAGTAATGGTAGTCTGGGATATCAATTTGGGTCACTTTGTACGACTCCTTGATCCATAAAATTTCTATATTTTTGAAAACAGAAAAATTTATAAGAAAATTTTATAAGTCGATAATTCCGTTTGAAATACGAACTTTTTTCTAGGATAGTTAGACCTAAATAATACTGGTAGTCTGGGATATCAATTTGGGTCACTTTAAACAAATCCTTGATCCAATAAAAAATTCTATATTTTTGAACATAGAATAAGCGAACAAGTGGATATTTCCGATTGAAATACGAACTTTTTTCTATGAATGTTAGGCGGACCATTCATTTTGCATGACAACCTAAATAGTATTTGTAGTCTGGAATATTAATGTGCTCCACTTTGAACAATTCCTTGATCCAATAAAATTTCTATATTTTTGAAAATAGAAAAAGCGAATTAGTCGATATTTCCGATTGAAATACAAACTTTGTTTCTAGGAAATTTAGGCGGACCGTTCTTTTTGCATTACAACTTAAATAGCACTGGTAGTCTGGGATTTTAATTTGGTTCAATTTGTACAACTCCTTGATCCGATAAAACTTCTACAATTTTGAAAACAGAATAAGCGAATAAGTCGAGATTTCCGATTGAAACGCAAATTTTTTTCTAGGAAACTTAGGCGGACCGTTCTTCTCGCATTACAACTTAAATAGTTATGGTAGTCTGGGATATCATTTTGGGTCACTTTGTATAAATCCTTGATCTAATAAAATTTCTATATTTTTGAAAACAGAAAAAGCGAAGAAATCGAAAATTCCGATTGAAATACGAACTTTTTTCCGGGAAAGTTAGGCGGACGGTTCTTTTTTGAATTACAACCTAAATATTACTGGTAGTCTGGGATATCAATTTTGGTCACTTTAAACAACTCCTTGATCCAATAAAATTTCTATATTTTTAAAAACAGAAAAAAGCGAATAAGTCAATATTTCCGACTGAAATACGAACTTTGTTTCTAGGAAAGTTAGGCGGACCTGTTTTTTGCATTACAACCTAAATAGTACTGGTAGTCTGGGAAATCAGTTTGGGTTACATTGTATAACTCCTTGATCTAATAAAATTTCTATATTTTTCAAAATAGAATAAGCGAATAAGTCGAGATTTCCGATTGAGATGCGAATTTTTTTCTAGGAAAGTTAGGCAGACCGTTCTTTTCGCATTACAACCTAACAAGGAATGGTATTCTGGGATATCAAATTGGGTCACTTTGTATAACTCCTTGATCTAATAAAATTTCTATATTTTTGAAAACAGGAAAAGGGAAATTCCGGTTGAAATACGAACTTTTTTCTAGGAAAGTTAGGCGGACCGTTCTTTTCGCATTACAACTTAAATAGTACTAGTAGTCTGGGATATCGACTTGGTTCACTTTGAATAATTCCTTGATCCAATAAAATTTTTATATTTTTGAAAATGGAAAAATCGAATAAGTCGATATTTCCGATTGAAATACGAACTTTTTTCTAGACAAGCTAAGACAAAAATTCTTTTTGTTTTACACTCTACGCACACAGGGGATAATCTATACCAAATTTGGTTCAATTTGAACAACTCCTTGATCCGATGAAAAAGACCTATTTTTAAATATACTTATTTAAAATTATTCGGAAATAATAGGAATATTCCGTATGAAATAAGAACTTTTTTTATACGAACGTTAGGCCAACCGTTTTTTTCGCATTACAACCTAAATAGTAATGGTAGTCTGGGATATCAATATGGGTCACTTGGAGTAACTCCTTGATCCAATAAAAATTCTATATTTTCGAAAAAAGAAAAAGCGAATAAGTCGATATTTCCGATTGAAATCCGAATTTTTTTCTAGGAAAGTTAGGCGTACCGTTCTTTTCGCATTACAAAATAAACAGTAATGGTAGTCTGGGATATCAATTTGGGTCACTTTGTACGACTCCTTGATCCATAAAATTTCTATATTTTTGAAAACAGAAAAATTTTATAAGTCGATAATTCCGTTTGAAATACGAACTTTTTTCTAGGATAGTTAGGCGGACGGTTCTTTTTGCATTACAACCTAAATATTACTGGTAGTCTGGGATATCAATTTGGGTCACTTTAAACAAATCCTTGATCCAATAAAAAATTCTATATTTTTGAACATAGAATAAGCGAACAAGTGGATATTTCCGATTGAAATCCGAACTTTTTTCTATGAGTGTTAGGCGGACCATTCTTTTTGCATGACAACCTAAATAGTATTTGTAGTCTGGAATATTAATGTGCTCCACTTTGAACAATTCCTTGATCCAATAAAATTTCTATATTTTTGAAAATAGAAAAAGCGAATAAGTCGATATTTCCGATTGAAATACAAACTTTGTTTCTAGGAAATTTCGGCGGACCGTTCTTTTTGCATTACAACTTAAATAGTACTGGTAGTCTGGGATTTTAAATTGGTTCAATTTGTACAACTCTTTGATCCGATAAAACTTCTACAATTTTGAAAATAGAATAAGCGAATAAGTCGAGATTTCCGATTGAAACGCAATTTTTTTTCTAGGAAACTTAGGCGGACCGTTCGCATTACAACTTAAATAGTTATGGTAGTCTGGGATATCATTTTGGGTCACTTTGTATAAATCCTTGATCTAATAAAATTTCTATATTTTTGAAAACAGAAAAAGCGAAGAAGTCGAAAATTCCGATTGAAATACGAACTTTTTTCCGGGAAAGTTAGTCGGACGGTTCTTTTTTGCATTACAACCTAAATATTACTGGTAGTCTGGGATATCAATTTCGGTCACTTTAAACAATTCCTTGATCCAATAAAATTTCTATATTTTTAAAAACAGAAAAAAGCGTATAAGTCAATATTTCCGACTGAAATACGAACTTTGTTTCTAGGAAATTTAGGCGGACCGGTTTTTTGCATTACAACCTAAAAAGGAATGGTATTCTGGGATATCAAATTGGGTCACTTTGTATAACTCCTTGATCTAATAAAATTTCTATATTTTTGAAAACAGGAAAAGGGAAATTCCGGTTGAAATACGAACTTTTTTCTAGGAAAGTTAGGCGGACCGTTATTTTCGCATTACAACTTAAATAATACTGGTAGTTTGGGATATCAATTTGGTTCACTTTGAACAACACTTTGAACCGATAAAAATTTCTATGTTTTTTGAAAATAGAATAGGCCAATAACTCGATATTATCGATTGAAATACGAACTTTTTTCAAGACAAGCTATGACAAAAATTCTTTTTGTTTCACACTATGCGCACACATTGCATAATCTATACCAAATTTGGTTCGATTTGAGCAACTCCTTGACCCGATGAAAAAGAGCTGTTTTTAAATATACTTATTCAATTTGTTCGTTCGATAATAGGAAATTTCCGTATGAAATACGAACATTTTTTCTAGGAACGTTAGGCGGACCATTTTTTTGCATTACAACCAAATAGTAATGTTAGTATGGGATATTAATTTGGTTCACTTTGAACAACGCCTTGATCCGATAAAATTTCTATATTTTTGAAAATAGAGTAAGCGAATAAGTCAATATTTCCATTGAAAAACAAACTTTTTTCTAGGAACGTTAGGTGGACCAATTCTTCGCACTACAACTAAAACAGTACTGGTAGTCTGACATATCTATTTGCTTCACTTTGAACAACGCCTTGATCCGATAAAATTTCTATATTTTTGAAAATAGAGTAAGCGAATAAGTCAAAATTTCCATTGAAATACGAACTTTTTTCTAGGAACATTAGGTGGACCAATTTTTCGCACTACAGCTAAAACATTACTGGTAGTCTGACATATCAATTTGCTTCTTTGTGAACAACTCCTCGATCCGATAAAATTTCTATATTTTTGAAATTTGAATAAGCGAATAAGTGGATATTTCGATTGAAATACGAACTTTTTTCCAGGCAAGCTATGACTAATTTTTTTTGTTTTACACTCTACGCACATAGGAAAAAATTCATACCAAATTTGGTTCGATTTGAACAATTCTTTGGTCCAATGAATATACATATTCAAATTATTTTATTATAAATATTTTTTAAAATATTTTAAAAATACGTATTCAATTTATTAGGAAATAATAGGAAATTTCCGTATGAAAAGCCAAACTTTTTCCAGGAACGTTAGGCGGACCATTCTTTTTGCATTACATATTAAATAGTACTGGGAGTCTGGGATAATAATTTGGTTTAGTTTGAACAACTCCTTGATCCGATAAAAATTTCTATATTTTTGAAAATAGAATAAGCGAATAACTCGATATTTCCGATTGAAAGACGTTTTTTTTTCCAGACAAGCAATGACAAAAATTCTCTTTGTTTTATTCTCTAAGCACACAGGGGATAATCCATACCAAATTTGGTTCAATTTGATCGGCTTCTTGATCCGATGAAAAAGACCTATTTTTAAATATACTTATTCAAAATTATGCGGAAATAATAGGAAATTTCCGTATGAAATACGAACTTTTTCCTAGGCAAGCTATAGCAAAAATGTTTTTTTTCTGTTTAGACTCTATATATACAGGGAATAATACATACCGAGTTTGGTTAGATTTGGACTCCTCCTTGACCCGATCAAAATTACAATATTTCAAAATTAAATATTTGAACTAATCGCAAATTCCCGTATGAAAAACTAACGTTTTACCTAGGCAAGCTATCAAAGTTTTTTAATTTATTTAGGTTCTAGATATACATGGGATGCTTCATACCGGGTTTGGGTTGATTTGAACTGTTCCTTGACCCGATCAAAAATACTTTATTTCTAAATTTATTATTTGAATTGATCGCAAAATCCCGTATGAAAAACTAACTTTTTTCCTGGGCAAGCTGTAGCAAAAATTCTTTTTATTTTAGACTCTAAATACACATGGCATACTCCATACCGCGTTTGGGTTGATTTGAACAATTCCATGACCCGATCAATAATACTATATTTCAAAATTAATTATTTGAATTAATCGCAAAATTCCGTATGAAAAACTAACTTTTTTCCTGGGCAAGCTGTAGCAAAAATTCTTTTTATTTTAGACTCTAGATACAAATGGGATATTCCATACCGGGTTTGGACTGATTTGAACAACTCCTTGACCCAATCAAAATTACTATATTTCAAAACTAAGTTTTTGAAAAAATAGCAAATTTCCTTACGAAAACCCAACTTTTTTCCTAGGCAAGCTATAACAACAACTCCTTACGTGATACGTTCTACATATACTGGGTTAGTCTGGTTAGTTAGCACGTTATATTATAAGCACGTTATATTATAGGAACGTTATTATAGTATAATCACGTTATAATCGAGAATGATGGCCCAATGTCATCGAGGAAATCTAGGCTTGCCCCTGGGTTACATACTCGATGACAACCGAACAGAAACAGTGTAGACAGTGACATGATGATGGATTATAAGTGACCTGAGCTTTGCTGGAACATTTTTGGGGATTTTGAAACTTGAAACAGATTTGGAGCAAGTAACAGGGAGCTCTTGAGATATTATCAAACTGAAATTAATGTTTGTATTTACTTCTACTACACCCACAAAAGACAACGAAAGACTCACAGCAGCCTGTGCACACAACAGTGTGTTACAAAAGGGGATGTCGAGGTGCAAGGGGGGAAGGTAGCCGACCAACCGGCGTCGACAACGGGCCATATGCACCTGGGCTCTGAGCCCTCCTCAGGGACTGGAATTACTAGTATAATAGTATGAAAACGAGACATATAATACAAAATCGGAATAAACCGGAGCAAGATTGTTTTTACTGGATCTATAGTAACTATCTTTACCATTACAACCACTTTTCAGACCGTTCTGAACAGGTCTGCATATCATGTTTCCTGGCTGGAAGGGTCAAAATTGGGGTACGTGTACCGGTCAATATTTCAGTGAAATTACACAAAACACACGTAATATAAACTGTGAAAAAGGCCATTTAATGACCTAACAGAATCTTTAAACAAATTGTAAATCGGTTTACTCTACGACGAGAGATTTCAAAAACAGTGTACTGTACCAAATGACTAATCAGGCCAAGTACCTCACCTGCAGAATGAAAAATCACCATCCAAACCCCAGAAAACACTAAACGTTATACACACTGTGAGATAGGTCATCTATTGACCTAACAGAATCGTCAAACGAATCGAAAACTGGTTCACTCTACGACGAGAATTCTCAAAAACAACGTACAGAACCAAATGACAAATCATCTCAGGTACCTCACCTCCAGAGTCAAAATTCACCCTTTCACTCCAGGAAATGTAGGTAGTAAAACTATATGGCTTTGCTCCCCACATTATGTGGATTCTGAAACACTATCTTTTATTGTCCAACTCAACTGTTTTTGGTGAACGAACAATCTCGTCAGAAGCAATCAGCTAAAAATTCGGTTTTTTCTCAACTTTGGACCTTAATAAATTTTTGACCAGACCCATTTGAGACACTACTGATTCTTCACTCAATTCTAGACCAATCGTCAGTTGCTGAACAACAAAAACCTTTACCTTGCTGTAGGAGAAAATTTCCCACATCGCCATAAAGGCCAGGGTGTTTTGTGTAATTTCATAAAAAGTCAACAACAACAAGACATTCAAGAAATCACAAAAAAATGAAATTTGTTGAATAACCAAAAATTTTTAGAATAGCTTCAAGGGTCCAGCCAAAGCCTAAATAACACAATTTGCAGTTTATAATATGGCACAGTACACGAAAACCAACATATCTACCACACAAGGCATAAATATTAGAAATTTCTCAAAATTGCAGCCCATAACCTTTTTAACGAGGGAAACCTAAGACACTAATTAAAAAGTGGAAGCAAGAACAGTTTGAAGGCAGCAAAACCTGACTATGTTTGTCAATTTCTGTGCAGAGGTTCAAAAGAAATCTTTAAGGGATTGAAGCGTACCCCGAATTTTGGGATTTAGAGGAAAACAATTTCTCAACAAAATATAAGACATGGCAAAAAACGGCAGCTCGAACGTGTTTCTCTACGCAATTCAAGTTTTTGTAAGCTCGGTTTAGGCTAAAACATTTAACGTGGTGTGGGACAATTTCAAACCTCTCCATAAAGGACAGGATGGTTTGTGTGTTTATAAAGGAAAGACAACAGAAAGATGTTCATCAAATCAGAAAATCATGAATTATCGAAAACCATTTTTTCAAGTACCTTCATTGAGCCAACTCGAGCGCAAATAACACAATTTGCAGATAATGATAACGCTCAGCACAGGAAACTAACATATGTATGTCATAGCGCTTAAAAAAGATTTTTGTTCAAACTGGCATCTCAAAAAAATTTTAACGAAGCGGATTTGCTAAATCAACCATCATATTGAAGCACAAAAGTTTCATTGCTGACTTAATGTTGAGCGGATTGCTCTGAAAAAATGATCAAACCCATGAGTCGTTCCATTAAATGTTAAAGGTGCAACCCGAATTTTGAAATGATCGTAGGAAAAAATTTGTTAAAGGAACCGATTCGTATAAACAAACTCCAGAGAATCAAAGACTAAGACATGGCAAGGCATATTCCATCAAAACTATTTCAGGCCAATGGAAGCTGTAGGAAACGTTATTTTGGCTGAAATGGGGTTGGCCACATTAAACAGCTTTTGAAGAAAATTGGAAATTGCACCAATTGCTGAGTAATTTATAATAAAAGAGAGGTTTTGGGGTGCGCAAAAGTATTCAAAGTAGCGCAGTGAAATAGAAAAAAATTTGATGTCTAAGCAATTTATTTAAAAAATCAATAACGGAGAGAATGGGAAAGGAACATACGAAAAAACAAGAAACAAAAAACAAGTTTAAAAAAACAAGATCAACAAGAACTTCAAGAAGTCACAAAAAAAGCTGTTGCATTTTTCTAAAACTTGCCTAAGACAACTTCAGAAGCCCAACCCAAACCCAATTAACACAATTTTCAAACAAAGAGAACTCTCATATCAAGAAAACGAACATAACCACGACATAATGCTTAAATTAGTAATTTTTTGTTTAAATTTGCTTCTGAATAACACTTTACGGAGATGATTTGATTAATCGATCAATGCCCCAGCCAAAAATGGTTGAGTTTCAACTAAAAGCAGTCAGAACAGCTTAAAATTGCTCATTAGTGTAGCAGAAATTGTCAATTTTTTGGGTCGTACAACAATTAATGTCTGAATGAAGACCACCAAATTCTCAAAGATAATAACAAATCTAAAAAAATGGCAACCCTTTCTAAATTATGTCTCTAGAAGCCATCACAAATTGTGTTACGCTACGTTTAAACAAATTCATAAGAGAGGAAGTTCTGCCCCCTCCCCTTAAAATCAGAGCATTTTTCGTTCGCGAAGCATGAAATTTTTTTTTGCCAGAAAAAAAGAACAATCCCTCGAATCCTAATTGCGTTTTCAATCAAAACTGTAAAACCTATAGACTTAGACAAAAGAAAAAGACAGTACAACGGGGACATGAGCACGTTCAGATTGCAAATGATTAATTTCGTTTGTTAACTGTCACAAAAAAATTAGAGATGCAAACCGATTTTTTGGAATCTCCAAATGGTTTCCGGAAAATATTACAGATTCTTTTAAAAACTTACCCGGGAATCAAAACGAAAGACATGGTGGTGCATAGTTGTTCCTCCCAAATGATTTTGAGATCAGTGTAGGCTGCAGGAAAGGTTGTGCTGTCTGAAAAAGGTGGGCCACATTAAGCAGCTTTTGAAGAAAATTGGAAAAACTCAAAAATTGGAGCTCAATCTATAATACAAGAGATGTTTTTTGAGGAACGAAAATCGCTATATAAAACAATTAACTATGAAAATTCTAAGTGGTTTAGGAGTTTATGAAAAATTAATAATTGAGAGATTGGGAAAGGAAGAAAAACGAGCCGCAGTTAATTTCCCCTCTGTTGAAACATTGTAATTTGTAATTTATGTCTTATAACACCTCTAACCATCAAGATTCTATCCGCGTCCGTTGATATCTATTGCTATCTTTACTACTAAATAAACACAATTTTGATTTTAAATCTTTTTCGTTAATTAGACTACATATTTAGTCAAAAGCTTGTCAGCAGTTGCCAAAAGTTTCCAAAGATTGCCGAAAATTGACAAAGAACGCTGAAAGCTGCGTATAATTTATGATCATAAAAATATATTATATATCAAATAAATTTTAATAATAAATTTTTGTTCTATTTACGAGCGAAATCAACATGTTGAATAGGAAAACATAAATAGAACTGGCAATATTTGTGTTCTAAAGTTTTCTACGAGGCAAACAGTTTTCTGAATGAATCTCACTATTTTCATTTTTTCTAAACCTGAATGCAAGAGAACGAAATTTTTGTTGCAGATCAAGTCCAATTTAGTACTAAAACGAACGAATGCAAAAGTTCTACATTTTTTTTTCGCTTCTTGTACTTGTTTTTTTTTTAACATTGACGCTGTGGGATTGTTTTTGGTACGAAGTTGCACTCCACATAAAGAAAACAATCGATTTTAGACAATCAATGGAGATCCATCTCTGAACAGCTTCTGATCAGAATAGAAATGGATTAAGTTTTCTAAAAAATCAAAAAGAAACTTTTGTTCGTTAATATGCGAATGAACTACTCAATTTCCAACAAAAAGAAAATGAAAAGAGCGAGTAATGTAGATGCCTACTATTTTTAGTCAATTTTGTCCTCCACTCGACTTTCAAAGTCTTTCATCAGTCGATGTCTGAACCTGGGTTACATTGTGCCGTACATTGATTTGTAATTTTCATATGGATACAAAACTGTCTTTTTCTAGATTTGCGTCTGAAAAGTGTAACTAAATGAAAAAGAGTTACTTTACTGTGTTTTGAAACCGCAATTATTTGTCAACGACAAGATTTTTTGTGAAATACGGCACCATGGAAAACTTAGTAAGGACATATACGGTGCCATACCAAGTTTTGTAAGTTTTCTAAAGCGCCGTATAACTCTTAGTAAGTTTTCTAAGTTTTGTCTAAGGTGGTCAAACTGGACAAGTAAGAGTTTTATCGTTATGAATAACTAGATGTCACGAACAAATCTTGTAAGGCTTCTTAGATATTCTTAGATGATGAAGATTCTACAATCGTTTGAGAATATCCCATCGTATGGTTCTGAATATCCCATCAATGTAAAGCGCTTGCTTGATTTAATAGGGAGAAGCTTTTAGCAAACTCCTCTCAAAACAATTCTCACATCTTTTTAGAGGTGAAAGGGGGTTGATTTGGGGGGTGGGGGGAATGGTGCAAGAGTAGGGTTATTTTTGAACCTTAAGATGATGAAAAAGAGGCAAGAGTAGGGGGTAAACCAAAAATCGAAACATGCATCATTTTGTCCCTCTTGGAAGCCCTAATCTTATCATGTTTTTGCCCCATACTCGAAGACTGACAGTCATAAATCCAAAACCTCAGTACTTTCAGCCAGTTCCCCGAGTCCCCGAAACCATCAATGCTTGCCCACTTCTTGACGGTCCATCTACATGCATCTACTTCCCATTATCCTATTACTTTACTTCGTTACATCGTTTCAACCCACTAAATATACCCCCTCAATCTTACATCTTTTTTGTGAGGTAATTTTTGAGGGGTAAATTCCGAGAACTGCCATCTCTAAAAGTCTAAAAATCCCTAAAATTACCCCTTAGTCTTACATCTCAATGGATGGTAATTTTAGTGGGTAAAATTTGAAAAATCTTCCCCATTACTCCCCATTACCCCGTTATCCTACATCGTTTTTTCCACATAAAATTACCCCTAATCTTATTTCTCTTTTTTTTGGGGGGGGGGGTAATTTTTTGGGGGTAAAATTTAAAATTTCTCCTTCTACAAACCATTACCCCCTAAGCTTACATAGTTTTACCTCCCATAGAGAATTAACCCCCTACTCTTACATCAGTTTGAGGTAATGGGGGGGGGGGGGGTAATTTCCACGCCGGCTTTTTAATCAATCATATTAATATAAACGTCAGGTTTGTGATCGAAATTAAACAAAATAAGTGTTTTGGGCAGGTAATTTTCCACTTTATTTCGCCTCTAATTCGCGTAGCAGAATTGTTTAGTTTTGTGAGCTGTTAATCATTGCCACTTTATCTGCAAAATCTGTGATGAGAATTAGCGACACTTTTTTTATTTTTGGTCTACCATTTGGGGTACGAATGGGAGAGCGGAAACCGCAGAGTTAGACTTAAAGTGCACTTTTAGTTTACACCTACTTATTTTGTGAGCGCCGTTTACTTAAACGTTTGTACATTGGCGGTGATTGGAAGACTGCATAAAAATCGCTTTTTGCTACGCTTTTCCTGAACCGAAGTCACTGCTAATCCGAAGACACTGTCAGGTGCTGGCACTACTTAGGACCAAATGATAAGCTGGAGTTTTGTTTCTATATATATCTGTTTAATGTCTAATATAATATAGATTAAGATAACATATCAAGAATTTTGGTAAGGGTTTAAGAGAAAAACAATTCCAACCTAAAAATTATTTAATGGAACAATTCTAGCCCTACAAATCATTTTTTTAAGTTTTGATACGATTGAATGTCAATCAATTTTATTTGAAACGGCCTAGTATATTGCAGACGAGTTGAACTATTTTTAAGCATCCAGTTTAATTACAAAAAATTAACTGAACAATTTTATAGTTTCAGAACGAACTTCTCATAATCTAAAGGCAATTGTCCCGATAACATTGTATTGACGGAAATTCTGATTACTGATAATTAATATTCAGATAACTTTCCGTAAGATTGTGCAAATTTTGCTAAATTTTTTCAGATCTTAAACAAAAGTTTGCTTTTGATAAGTAAGAGTTTTATCGTACTGAATAACTAGATGTCAAAAACAAATCTTGTAAGGCATGTTTGATATTCTTAGATGATGAAGATTCTACAATCGTTTGAGAATGGTTCTGAATGTCCCATAAATGAAAAACGCTGGCTTGATTTAACTTTGTCTCATCGTCTTAGCGTCGAAACATACATCATTTTTTAACCCCTTTGTAGCCCTAATCATACATTATTTTAGCCCCCACACTCGAAGACTGACACTCCTGAATCCACAACCTATGTACCCTCAGCCAGTACTCCCCGGCCTCCAAACCACTAATGCTTGCCCGATTTTTAACGGTCCATCTATGTGATTCTACTCCCCATTACTTCATTGCACCCCTTATCTTACATCATTTTACTCCCCTAATATTACCACCCTAAATTGCATTTTTTCGGGGTTATTTTTTTGGTCGTGGTAAAATGTTGCATCTTATAAATCCTCCCATTACCCCCTTACCCCCCTTACCACCTTTATCTTACATCGTTTGAACCTCCCAGCCTCCTAAGCTTACCCCCACCCCCTAAAATTATCCCCCCCCCAACCTTAAATTTCTTTTGGTGGTAATCTTTGGGGGTGAAATCTAAAAATACCCCCTACCCCCGAGTCTTACATCCTTTTACCTTTCCTTGAGAATTACCCCCAAATATTACATCAGTGGGGGAGGGGGTAATCAGGGGGGGTGATCAGTGAGGGGGGCATTTTTGACGCGGGCTTCTTGATCATTCATATCAATGAACAACGTCAGGTTTATGATCAAAATTAACCAAATCAATGTATTGGGCCGGTAAGTTTCAATTTTTTTTTCATTTCTAAATCGGGGATCATTGTTTTCACATATCGTTTGGTAAGACTTCCGAGATCTCAATGCCTCCTGTATTTGATTTCGCTTGCCTTTTTAGTCCTATGAGGTGTTAGATATTGCCATTATATCTGCAAAATCTTGGTGTGAGATTGAGAAAATTGTTTTATTTTTTTGGTTTACCATTTGGGATAAAAATGGGAAAACTGACACCGCAAAATTCGATTTAAAGTGCACTTTACTTTACAGCTAATCATTTTTATCAGCAGCGTTTATTTAAACGTATGTACATTGATGGTGATTGACAGCATAAAAAGTCAATTTTTGCTACGCCTGTACTGAATCGAAGGCACAGCTAATCCCAAGGTACTGTCATTTGCTACCACCATCGGAAATCAAATGACTGGCTGGAATTTTTCTTCTGTGTGATCTGATAAGTTTATGTTAACATATAGGTTAATTTAACATATCAAGACTTTTGGAAAGGGGTTGCGTGATATACAATTCCGCCCTATAAATACTTAAAATGAAAAATTTTGGCCCTGCAAATCATTTTTTATAGTCTGACAAGATGGAATGTGAAAAATGTCCAATTAAAAGTTGAAAGCGTACATAAGCTCGATAAAAAAATAAATTTTGATCAAATTTCGATTTCTACTATATGATTCCTAACAAGGCTTTTAGCTGGTTTTTTCAAAGACGAATTGTTCTAGTTTTAAGCATCCAGGTTATTTACAAAACGTTAACAGAACAAACTTATAGTTTTTGACAAATTTCTCATAAAGTAAAAACAATTTTCCGATAATATTTTGTTTGCTAGGCCACTCTTTAATAAGTTTACAAAAATTCTGGTTAATGATAAATATTCATCAGATCCCAATAGATCCGGCAACTTCTGCTACACTTCTTATCAGATCTTAAACTATAACATTTTGTGAGCAGTTAAGTAGAAGTTTTATCGTTACGAATGATTAGATTTCACAAAAAAATTCTTGTAAGGCATCTTAAAAGATCATAAACAATGCGAATTTTACAATCGTTCCAAAAAGGTTCAAAAGTGTTGAAAATCCCTTAGATGAAAAACGGTTGCGTGATTTAATTATTTCTCATCGTTTTTTAATCGGAAATTCGTTCAACTTTGGTAGCGTTTTCAATGTTATTCAGTGTTTAAACGTTTCATTGTTTAAAAAAACTGACAATTTATAAATAAAGAGTTATACAAAAATCCAAGTTTCATCAAACGACAATTCATGCCCGTTTCTTAGTTCATTAGGCAACCATAAAAATAATTTTCAATAAATTTTGCTTTTTGCGGAAACGATTGACAGCCAGTTTTTTCAGTTTTTCTTAATTATTTCTCATGGAATTTGAAAAGGATTTACTTATATCTTATGAAAAGGCTTAGTTTTTGCAACTAAACTTCACGGATGAGCACAAACCATTTCCACGATTTTCAGCTTTTATTTGGCCTAGAATTTTATTGCCCATTTTTTTTTGAATTTCAGCAAAATTCAAGTAGTCAATTGTTTTGTTAACCAATGATATGGGTTTTTTTTGAAAATTGCTTGTCTTCTTAATCCATAAATTGTATCGACAGAAACATTTCTGAAATTAATTACCAATTTCAATTTTCTTCATTTCGCTCTAATTGACGTACTCTTAGATACGCGGGAATAAACTACTAATAGCGTACAAAAAAGTGACTTTTGGGGCGGAAATTTGTTGTGAAGTATTGTCACTGTTTATCACTCTTGCTCCAAATAGACACATTTTGGAACCCGGTTACGGATATATCCAATTCTGAAGCAAATTTTAACTAAATTTGAGTACTCCAGCTAGTTTTCATACATGCTTATAATACAACTCTAATCTCAAAAACATGGTTCGTGGAAAGTAATAGCACGCTTGATTAAAGTTACTCCAAGAAATGTGACATTTGCCATGTAGTATTTTTGGTCTGATGGTAGAAATTGATGAGCGTAACTCAACCAATCACTTTAAAAAACTATAATTTTTCTGGTAACTTTTCCTAGTTAGTTTTTCCTGAATGTTGACTTCAGAGATGGCCTTGATAGTAGATAATTATGTAAAAGCCCAAACTACCGGATTTTTTTCCTAAATTTCTTGATCTGTCTTTAATCGCAGCAATTTTGTAAACTTTTTTACACTCATCAATTGTGCTGTTCTTCTTTCCGAAATTGATCTATTTTTGGCCAACTGTCCTTAACTTCAACTTTCGTTATGGTACAGTGATTTGAAAATCTTTATGCATATAAAAATTTTAAGCTTTTGCTGTCAGCTATGCGTCAATTCTTGACCCTATCAGCTCCGGGCCCAGCTATGATCGACCTTTTCGCTGTCAGCTATGAAAGGACCTATTTGGAAAATTGGTCTGCACAAACAATGGCGGTATGATTTTGTCCCTCAACAAAAGTTACTTTCTTTTTTCAAACCCGGTCCGAGGATATTAACTAAACTTTATAAGATCAGCAGTAACTAGCGTTGACAAGTCGGAAAATTCACCGCAATTCTCTTACACAATTTAGCTTTGAATGCGGTGAATTTACGTCTTTAGATTCAACGCATTCAACGCAAATTTATGCAAGAAACATGCGGTGAATTTTCCGACTTTTCGACGATAGTTACAGCTTATCTTAAATAATTTTGCTTTGAATTTAGCTTAGATCATACATAAATTTGAGTGGAATTTGGCATTGATTTTACATTATTGACTTACTTCTTTCTTCTCGCATCTTCTACCACAGTGCCACAGAACCTCATTTCGCTTACGAAGTGCACTCTTTATAAATGGGACTGTTAACTCAACTTTCATATAATTTCAGCGTTTCTAAGCGTAGATCATGCATAATTTTGAGTTGAATTTAGCGTTGATCATACATAAATTAGCGTTCAATTCAGCGTAGATCTTGATTTGTGTTCAATGTTTGCATGTTTGCTCTACTTTTCTCTCCTTTCAACTCTTTCCAGTTTCTCTTTCATGGAACCAATTTTTGACTTCATCATCCAACTACCCCCTCCCATTAACCCCCTCCCCCCCCAAGCGTACTCACCCCACCACGGTCCCTCCCTCACGTAAACCCCCTCCATGACCCCACCCCCCCAAAAAAAAGAACGTACCCCCCCCCACGTAACCCCCCACCCCACGAACCACCCGCAAAATAATAAAGATCTACGCTAAAATGAACGCATAATAATTAAGATTAACACTAATTTCAACGCAAAATATGGAAGATTGGGGGTGAACGCGTTGAATTAATGTAAGCTCTACGCTAAATTCAACGCAACAAATGAAAGATTGGCGTTCAATGCCGTGAAATTTTGTATGATCTACGCTAAATTCAACGCAAAATATGTAAAATTCACGCTAAATTCAACGCAGTATGTTTAGGATCTAGTGTAAATTCAACGTAAATTTTGTGAAGTTGGCGTTGAATGCATTGAAATTATGTAAGATCTACGCTCAAGCGTTCATCTTACATAAATTCAACGCATTCAGCTCCAATCTTACACAATTTTGCCTTTTTAGCGTTGACACCTCGAACCGGGATTTAATGCCATCTCTCAAAAGCAGAGAAAATGTTGAATACTCATATTTTTTTGGGCAATCAAAGACTGCCGTCGGCTATTTTAGTTTTTACTTTGGTATTCATGAATGAAATAAAATGTATGTTCTGCCATTTTGCCTTTATTTTCCACTTCCATGATTTGAAATGCAACGGGATTTGACTAAATTGAATATAAAATGATGACTGAAGCGTAGGTTTATCTGGGTTACACAAACTAGTTTTTGAACGCTTTTGTTCAGACCCCCACCTTAGTGGAGGGAGATAGACCGATGGATCATTTTTTAGCTTCGTGTATAGTTATATCATAGAACATGCTGTAAGTGGTTTTGATAGAAAACCAACAGCGCACAACATATGAGACCTTTTACTTTTTTCGGTCAGTTTTTTTCTCACAAAATACTGTTGAACAATTCTACGGGAGGGTTTTGGAAATTTTTTTGATAGAAAAGATCGAATTTGATTGCTTGCAGTTCTTGAAAACGCGGAACAAAATTAGCTCACATCAAAATTTAACAGAAAAAAAATGATTTTGTGCCCTTCACTGAGAGGATACTCTCAGTGAAGGGCACAAAATCATTTATTTTCTGACCATTTTTTTATTTAAATAATTTTATTTTAGCAACACTAATTGTTTTCTTAGTCAATTTGTCTTAATGAACTTTTTTTCATGATACAAAGCTTTAAAAAATGTACAGTTAGATTGCTCTCAAAATCTCCGTTTTTTGTTTTCTTGAAAAAATTTTCTAGAAAATATATGATAAAACCAATTGCGTTCTGTCTAAATTGTTCCGCTAGAAAAAATTGGAAAAAAAACTGAAGACGGTTTCTATACAGTACAAACCGTTGAAAGTTCGAACAGTAAAATATTTCACTGGACATTGTAAAAACAGTTTTATCTTAAGTTTTTTGAGTAAACTTTTGAAAATTTTTGGCCCCAGATTCAAGTTTTTTGTTATTGCTGTTGGGAGAAAAGGCCTCTGTTTTTGTTCCTTTTAGCGTTTATTTCACCAGCCTGTATTTACATTTTTTCAATTACATTTTATATATATATATATATATATATATATATATAAACCTTTATATATATATATATATATATATATATATATATATATATATATATATATATATATATATATATATATATATATATATATATGTTCTGCCACATGAAATTTTCATTTCTCAATGGGAAATTATAGTAAACTTGCTTTTTGTCAAAATAAAAAGAGGATGAGGCAATGATTATAAGAATAAATTTCTTAACACGGAGTGTTAATTTTGCGTACAAATTTTTGTTGATAAAACCTGAAATGCCCTGGGAATGAAATTTTGCAGGCAATTTTTAATTTAACAGACCGAAAACTGATTGCATCAAATTGCCTTAAAAAATTTTGTAGGCATTCAACGTTGATACTTCTGGTTGTTTTAAAAGACATTTTAATTTTTATCAATAGCAATTTTTTAATACCGTTGCGCAGAAAAGGGGCTGTGCTTTTGATACTTCAAAGAGAGACCTCGAAATTTAACGAGGTTCAATAATAAATGTTATCTTATTTGAGTGAACATGAAAACCTCTTATGCTATGTGTTGCATTGGTTCCCAATAACATTTATTTTCTTGATACAATTAGTTGGTTCTGTTGAGAGTGCATAGCCAAAACTATCAAATTCTGTACCCAAATTTTGTTGTGCTCATAAGTCCTATTGGTTCTAATATCTGATTTTTATTCAGGCATGTAATCATTAAGTTTAGAGTTTCAAATTGCGAAGTCTTTTTTCTTTTTGCCTCAAACTTATTGCGTGTTAGCTGCATTTGGTTTAAAAAAAGAAGTTTGATGGATGAAAAAAGAAAAGATACTGTGTGATAGAAACTACATTCTCTTCATGTTTGCATTGATAGTCGAACATACTCTTTCCAGTCTAACACTCAATATGTTAAAAAAGGGGCACACTGCTATTTGGATATGGTTACTGAGTAACTGCCGCAAATTCTCCGCTTTTTTGCTGTTTTTTTTTATTAATATGTTTTCCTTCTTTATGCTGTTAGCGTATATTTCTACACACAAAGATTTACTAGATTCAACTATTCAAAATTCGGAAGCTTTCAAAGTAGCAAATCCGTCATTTCTTTTACACTAATAGTCGCGTCTTGAGTGTCAATTGTGTAAGATTTTTAGCCCAAACTATTAACGAAATTAACAGTTAAAGTGTAGCTTAAATTAAAAAAATTTGATATCTGTCAAACATCGGTAACCTGGAGTTTTCGATTGATTCTATTGATAGACTCAATCAGCTGCTTTAACATAAAAACTCGACTTATTTTGTTAAATATTTGAATAGTATTGAAACGCAAATTATGTATTTCGTTGTACCTGATTTGATGGATAAGTTGCCATCTCCTCTCTGACTTTCCAACTTTTTCGCTTTTTCCTCTAGATCCTCTAACAGAATGCAGTATTCTTCCAAATCGTCAGTGTCAAGGTCATACGACCTTCCCGCATCTTCATCCGCTGACTTTTTGGCCTTGAGGCTACATTCGATGTCATTGATAGTTTCATCAACTTCTTTCTGGAACCCGTTACCTTGGAGGGTATCGTGTTGTTGGACAGACATGAAAAGTTCTTCAAACTTCCGATACTTTTGACCACGGACAGGCAAGAGATCTTCGGATAACCTAGAAAACACGACCCGGATCATCCATCATACAACTTTCCTGGATTTCAAACAAGATCATATCATTTTTGGTAATAATACAAGGTTATGACCTTGTATTATTACAAAGTATCATATGATCATAAGATTTGCATGAATTCCTGGTTGTCATAATTCGCTTTTCATAATTTCCTGGTTGTCATAATTTTTTCAAACAAAAAATTTGTAAGCCAAAAAGTTGCATAATCCTCATTTTTGGAGAAATTTGTAAAAGTTTCTTGGAAATCATACGAGGTACTGGTGACACAAACTCCCCCCGTATTTTGTAGTCAGAGGGTATTTAAATTAAGTAAATAACATGTGCAGTTGGCTGTATTACACTTTAGGTGCGCTAAACCGATATCTCTGATTTGTATACCTACTTAAAACATGATTTTCATGTTTTAGGCAAAAAAATTCCGGCATGTTTCTTATGAATGGACATTTACATGCATAACCTGGCGTCATCGAACTCAAAAAATTTAGTCCTATACATAGACAGACTCTTTTCTTTATCACCCAACTTTGCAATAAATGTTTGTTTCCGAGTTTTTTTGGTGAATTTGATTTGATTTGATTTAAATTCAGATGGTAGACGATACAGAGTACTTTATACGGAGTATTAATTTTAATCAATTTAAAACCTTGGATACCATACGAGTGAAACGACTCTACAAGAGTGCCCAGAGAAAAAAAACGTGGAATACCTAATAAAACATATCGAAAACATCTTTATTATCCAAATAATATGCCCTAAGTTTAGTTCGAATCAAAAAAATTTCTTTTTTAGCAATTTGTTTGGGTAATAGACTTTCTTTAGCAAAGTAGTTGAACATTTTTATTATTGAAAATCTCAAGGATTTCTTCTGAGTCTGTGTTTTGACTTTTGGCAAAGGGATGAGTGACTTAATGGACGCCCGCGTGTTTGGCCTGTTACTGTCAACATCAAGAAAATTCAAAGAAGAAACTTTTGCAATCTGATCCAGGGTCTCCTTTACAAGAGCTTCAAAATATAAATCAAAAACTGACAGCATGTTGTAACGCTTGAAAAGATAGCATACATGGTCTCCTCTCTTCTTGAAAAAGATAGTTTTTAAAATGCGTTTTTGTAGACAAAAAATAGAACTGAGTTTTGTTTTTCTTGCCGAACCGTAAGCTAAAATTCCATACGATATCATTGGTTTGGCATAACTATTATACATTTGTAATAGAAAAGTTTTCGAGAAAAAGTTTCTTCCTCGGAACAGCATTCCGTTGAATTTTGCTAATTTCTTTCCAACTTGTTCAATGTGTAGATCAAAATTTAGATGCTTATCAATTAACACTCCTAGTTATTTGAATGAAACTACTTCTTCAAGCACTTCTCCTAATAGCAGATTTTTTGATTTTTGTACGTTCCGGCCGAAACGCACACTTTTTCATTTCTTTCTGTTAATGGCAAGTTTGTTTCTTGAAAACCAATTTTCAATCTTTTTCAGGTCATTATTGAGGTTTTCCTCAATTTCCAATTTTTGCTTGATGTTAAAATTGTTGTGTCGTCTGCAAAAATTGCCACTTTTGAACTATTTTGAACAATTTGAGGCAGATCATTGGTAAACAAAAGAAAAAGCAACGGGCCCAAAATTGATCCTTGTGTAACACCTACATTAATTTCCATTTTTTTCGATTCTTTTGATCCGTGTACTACAAATTGTTTTCTATCTGACAGGAATGAAGCAATGAGTGTATTAATGTTTCCTAATAATATTAATAAGTATTAATAATTCATAACAGAGAGTTAATATCTAACCTTAGTCTGTAACTTTGCTCTATGAAAAAATTAACAGCTTTAAGAAGACCAGTTGGAAAAACGAGGGCTGCAATTGTTTGGCTTTTGGCCTTCAATTTAGCCAAGGACTATAATCTATATTTATTCTAAGAAATGCATCGAACATAACAATTTCAAAGCAAAAATAGGTCTATCCAATAGATACTTTCTATCTCTGGTTCCATACCATAACCTATTCAAACCTAATCTAGGAGTCTGGTTTCAGTTCCACAGAATACATTACATTATGAAAAACTACACATAATGAGTAACTACCGTAATAGCCAGCTAAAGTCGAGGACACATTTTATGCCTTCAAGATCAAGCCGATATCGAGGATAACATCGGTCGAGGATTTCATTTTTCGGATATCATATAAGAGACCGACCAAGTATAGCACCATCTAAAAAAATAACATTTCTCGGATGATCCTGCTACGGTTTTATTATGCGATAGTCGGCATGATTTCTAATATTTAACAATAAGCGATAATCTGAATAGGGCAGCCATAGCTTGTTTTGCTGCTTTGTCCCATGTAGGATGGCATATAGGAAACATTTTGATTTTTATGTAATACCTGATATAAACAATAATGATCCCGATATGCTTACTTAATATGCCCAAAAGCATAAATCGACAGCAATATGAATGCTTTTCAAGCTATTATCAGAAATGCTGTGAGGTATTGGTCTTGGTTAATACAAGTTAGAAACTAATAGGCTCCTGGGTATGGCATGGATGTAACCAGATATATAAGAAAGTGGTACCCACTTTAAGGATTTTTGAACCTTTATCACAATTGGCAATAATTATGCCATTCGTACATTTTTCTCGGCAGGCCTCAATGTTGACTCAAAGCGCTATTTGAATGCAAAATAATGTCGAGCATGTCTGTTAACAATCGAGGATGGTCACTTCATAAGTTGGTCTTTATTCTGGATTTGGTTATTTAAAATGATTTTGCATTCATAATCCTAGCAACTTGCCTATACTCAGTAATTCAATCCTAATCTTGAGGTAAAATTTGTGATAAAAGCCATAAATTCCAGATGTAGACTGATCTACGCCGGTCAATGCTCGACCTTTTCACTGTTTGTTTCATTTTAACACGCTCTTTTTGTTCCAACATTATTTTTTTTAAATTGGGAGAATATATATGCGAAGCCGGTTTTTTTCTTTGGTCTAATTTTCACCATTTACTTACGCATCTTAGCGTAAAACAGAAAACATCATTTTGTTGCCCTTAAAAATAGGAGAACGAAAAAAGGAAAAGGGGGTTTTGAATCATTATAAGAATTAAAAATTTCTGATGAAACGGTTAATAAATTATAGTAATGTATAGGCTGTAACAATAATTTTTGTTTTCAGATAGCGTTCTAAACTTTTCAATAATCCGAACTTTTTGAGGTTTATCTGCTATTTCGCAAATTTTAAAACTATTTCACATTTTTTTGGCCATTCAGTTGTTCTATCACTTCCATTGGAATCTGAAACGAAGCTTTTTGCTCAAAGTATTTTGTAGTTACCACAAGATTACAGTTTCTGTGGTTTTAAACAGTAGGAAAACTTGAAGCAAAAACGATTAATTTTCAAAGGGCTTGTCCATTGATGTGTCTGTAAATGGATTGTTTCAATTGCATAGAAAAAAAACTAATGTTACGAGGTGTACCTTAATCAGAAAAATAATTGATTTTTTTTCTAATTTTTTTATTCAGGTGGATTTTTACAAGATTTTTCAAATTTTGAGTCAATTTGGCCTGCAGTTTTTTTTCAAGTTTGTTGTCACTTTAGTATGTGCCACGTCATTGAAATACTTTTTGGTTTAAATAAGTCACAACTTTTACGTCTGGTTTCTATTTAATCAAGCAAAATGTTTCTGCTGAAAAGAATTTTAAACAAATCACTCAATGAATTTTGAAAAACAGAGATTACGGCAGTATCAAAGTAGCAAAATCAAAAGAAATGAGTTAAACTGATAAAGTATGGCCATTAAGTCCTGGTGCATTAAAATCCCAAGTTTCATTTGAACAATTGCCAGTTTTCATTAGACAAAACTAAAAAATTTTTACCCTAGAAATCAATTCAAATGAAATTTTAGAAATTAACTGAAACTGCAAACCGAATAAAAACAATTTTGGATACTTGGAAAAATTTCCGTCAATTTCTTTCTATTAGTCATTCTATTTCTTTTGCAGTTCGGATGTGTGTTAGGGAATCAACGACTACTATTTCCTGATAATATGTTGGATATGTTACATTTTTCTTTAAAAACAAAAAATGAAATTTCTTCAGATCTTTTTAGAATATTAATTACTCTACTCAAAAACATTTTTTAAAGTATATTTTCACAGGCTCCGTCTCCTAATTGCAGTTTTATTGTTTTTCGAAAAAAGTTGATAGTTCAACTTGTTTATGATATAACCAAAATAACAAAATATAATAACCGAAATTTAGAACGCTTAAAAGCAATACGCTATAAATTTATAAATGAAAAAAGGAGAATTTTTAAGTTCCTTCTTTTTTTTTCCTTAGAACTCTTAATCGTTACTTGGAAAAAAAGTACTACATGGTTGCTTTCTGCAAACTTATGTGAAAAAAACTGGATTGGTGACATTAGTTGAAAATTATTAACAATATTAACAAAATTATTAAAATATTTTCAATAAAAAGAGTTATCAAACAAAATTTTATGAAATAATAACTTTTCAGTTTCTCCGGGCACTAGTCTTAGGTGAAATCCCGTATTTTTCTGAATCTTGAAATAGTTGAAAAATCATAGGTGTGCCAATTCTCGAAATGCTCACAAAATGAGCGGAGAAACAAAAACACTATCTTTTTTGAGAAAAAAAACCAAAACAGTCCTTTTTTTCCGTTTTCTGTTGGTTAAACCTGATGCTTAAAAAAAATTCCATTAAGCTCTCAACTGCATTAAAATTGACAACTAAATTCACTTAGTTGAAGTTTTGAAACAGTCACTTGTAGTTTTTGCTTTGAGCAAGAAACAAATATCTCAAACCAGGAAATTTTTTAGAACAAAAAGAAAATCTAATACTTCTTGTAAATATGTGTTATAACAGGCTATAACATATTACCGTGCTTCTTAGTTTTAAAGACGTTTAATTTGACATTAAAATTTGCCCATTTTTTCCCGCAAGCGTCATTCACAAAGATAACAAGAGAAAATAACTACTTGGGAATAGAACAAATAAAGAACAATTTTCTTTTGCATTAGAGACCTAAATTTTGTTTGATGCATGCGATTTCCAGTCGGAAAACCATAATAATTAACAGATCAATTACATTGATATCCATCCTAATGCTATTTCGCTAGCAGTTCGTCTGCTTTTTCCCTAGGACTTCAATCTTTTTATTTCAAGTATTGAAAATAATTATTAATCGAAATTTTGGAACAACATTAGAAAAAATAAGTTGAAAAGAATGAAGAATTTTCGTTTTCCAACAGATCCGTTCTTCTCATCGGATGATTTGTTTAATTTTGTACTTATAGTATCACCATTTGATCCAAATGTCATTGAAACATGAAGTCATCACAGCAGAACTCACCAGCTTGAGTTAATTGATTTACAAAACCGTCTAAAATTTAAGAAGAAAACTACCTTTTCGATATGTAACTCGAACTTTGGGAAAAAATCTTTTTTGGTTCGCTTTAAATTTTAAAATTCACATCTTTGCGAACATAGCACACATGAATTAAATATATTAACAGAAATAAAAATTAACAACTTCATCAAAAGAAAAGTTCATATAATATTATACTTAATATAAAATTTTCAATTGGTGCTCTTTTTGAACTAAAAAGAATCTGTGTTTGAACCAAAAGAAATTGTTCATTGCAAAATTTTCTTCATTGCATTTTTTTCTTGTGTCATACTTTCTAACATCAGTCAGAAGGATGCGAAAATGCTGCATATCACATTGCATTGATGCCGATTGAGAAGCAGACGAATTTTGTTCATCTCACGGTTTTAGGCTTCAAAATTTCTGACAACCACGCTAAAGGGATTCAACAGGAACAAAATATAGAAACTCAAAACCTATTGAAGGGAAGTTGAGAATTAAGTGTGCTTCTTTTAGTGGACATTTCTCAGTTTATACTGCTCAGAGAACCATCTTCATGCAAAGATGCCAAATTTTTACTTAAATTCTCTGACATCACTCACTGCGAGCGACACTTCTGGATTCATCAAACTGTATACATAATTAAAGTTTAGAATTGAATATATGATTTCCATACCTGCGATGACCAGTCAAGCCAGCAGATGCTGGCATTTTCTTAACAAGTAAGTGTAAATATAAATTGATTTCTTGCTGTTGTGATGACAGCAGATGTATTTTGCCTCAGCACATTATTTTTTCATTAATTTGATCTGATAACTAGCAGCATTATAACTTCAGAGATAAGAATAACAGAAAGCCAGTTCTTCAGCGAACGAATTTTTTTGTGGTACTCTAGTACATATCTATTTATTTTAAGAAATTTAATCATAAGAAAGCGCTTTGGCTTATGGACAAATTACAGTCGCAAGTCATAAATTTTAATAATTGTTACGCGTTGTCTGTGAAAATAAATTCGAGTGCCGCGATTATTTTGAGTTTGTGCAGTAAAGTAACTTGGTCGTTTTTCGTAACAGTAGATGTTTTCTCAAAAGGCTGTGGTTCAAAAAGTTCTTTTATTAAGCAGAACAGCCCAACTGAACATAATATACATAAATGATATGTTTAAATTAAAAACTTTGCATCGAAGTTTATAATCGATAGAAAAAAATAGATTTTAAAGTCTCATGACTAAAAGAATTATCTATGTATATAATCTTTTCAAATGGTTCATTCTAAGACAGGAAGCAGGATTAGCTGATCTTATCTTGTGTTCTATTTATTTGTTATCCATATGATGAGCTCAAAGTCTATCAAGAGTAACACACTGCTTTCCTCAAACAAACTAACGTCCCGGTCCAAGGTGACACAGCTAAAAAGCGCAAAACTGTGTAAAACTGGCGTGAAATGCGCTGAAGTTATCTAAGGTCTACGCTTGAGGCGCTGAAAAGAATATATTGTCGTTTCTAAGAGTATATATCTCATAATTTTACGTTTCTAAGCATAGACCTCACATATTTTTCCAATAAGTTGGTCACTTCATAAGTTGGTCTTTATTCTGGATTTGGTTATTTAAAATGATTTTGCATTCATAATCCTAGCAACTTGCCTATACTCAGTAATTCAATCCTAATCTTGAGGTAAAATTTGTGATAAAAGCCATAAATTCCAGATGTAGACTGATCTACGCCGGTCAATGCTCGACCTTTTCACTGTTTGTTTCATTTTAACACGCTCTTTTTGTTCCAACATTATTTTTTTTTAAATTGGGAGAATATATATGCGAAGCCGGTTTTTTTCTTTGGTCTAATTTTCACCATTTACTTACGCATCTTAGCGTAAAATAGAAAACATCATTTTGTTGCCCTTAAAAATAGGAGAACGAAAAAAGGAAAAGGGGGTTTTGAATCATTATAAGAATTAAAAATTTCTGATGAAACGGTTAATAAATTATAGTAATGTATAGGCTGTAACAATAATTTTTGTTTTCAGATAGCGTTCTAAACTTTTCAATAATCCGAACTTTTTGAGGTTTATCTGCTATTTCGCAAATTTTAAAACTATTTCACATTTTTTTGGCCATTCAGTTGTTCTATCACTTCCATTGGAATCTGAAACGAAGCTTTTTGCTCAAAGTATTTTGTAGTTACCACAAGATTACAGTTTCTGTGGTTTTAAACAGTAGGAAAACTTGAAGCAAAAACGATTAATTTTCAAAGGGCTTGTCCATTGATGTGTCTGTAAATGGATTGTTTCAATTGCATAGAAAAAAAACTAATGTTACGAGGTGTACCTTAATCAGAAAAATAATTGATTTTTTTTCTAATTTTTTTATTCAGGTGGATTTTTACAAGATTTTTCAAATTTTGAGTCAATTTGGCCTGCAGTTTTTTTTCAAGTTTGTTGTCACTTTAGTATGTGCCACGTCATTGAAATACTTTTTGGTTTAAATAAGTCACAACTTTTACGTCTGGTTTCTATTTAATCAAGCAAAATGTTTCTGCTGAAAAGAATTTTAAACAAATCACTCAATGAATTTTGAAAAACAGAGATTACGGCAGTATCAAAGTAGCAAAATCAAAAGAAATGAGTTAAACTGATAAAGTATGGCCATTAAGTCCTGGTGCATTAAAATCCCAAGTTTCATTTGAACAATTGCCAGTTTTCATTAGACAAAACTAAAAAATTTTTACCCTAGAAATCAATTCAAATGAAATTTTAGAAATTAACTGAAACTGCAAACCGAATAAAAACAATTTTGGATACTTGGAAAAATTTCCGTCAATTTCTTTCTATTAGTCATTCTATTTCTTTTGCAGTTCGGATGTGTGTTAGGGAATCAACGACTACTATTTCCTGATAATATGTTGGATATGTTACATTTTTCTTTAAAAACAAAAAATGAAATTTCTTCAGATTTTTTTAGAATACTAATTACTCTACTCAAAAACATTTTTTAAAGTATATTTTCACAGGCTCCGTCTCCTAATTGCAGTTTTATTGTTTTTCGAAAAAAGTTGATAGTTCAACTTGTTTATGATATAACCAAAATAACAAAATATAATAACCGAAATTTAGAACGCTTAAAAGCAATACGCTATAAATTTATAAATGAAAAAAGGAGAATTTTTAAGTTCCTTCTTTTTTTTTCCTTAGAACTCTTAATCGTTACTTGGAAAAAAAGTACTACATGGTTGCTTTCTGCAAACTTATGTGAAAAAAACTGGATTGGTGACATTAGTTGAAAATTATTAACAATATTAACAAAAATTATTAAAATATTTTCAATAAAAAGAGTTATCAAACAAAATTTTATGAAATAATAACTTTTCAGTTTCTCCGGGCACTAGTCTTAGGTGAAATCCCGTATTTTTCTGAATCTTGAAATAGTTGAAAAATCATAGGTGTGCCAATTCTCGAAATGCTCACAAAATGAGCGGAGAAACAAAAACACTATCTTTTTTGAGAAAAAAAACCAAAACAGTCCTTTTTTTCCGTTTTCTGTTGGTTAAACCTGATGCTTAAAAAAAATTCCATTAAGCTCTCAACTGCATTAAAATTGACAACTAAATTCACTTAGTTGAAGTTTTGAAACAGTCACTTGTAGTTTTTGCTTTGAGCAAGAAACAAATATCTCAAACCAGGAAATTTTTTAGAACAAAAAGAAAATCTAATACTTCTTGTAAATATGTGTTATAACAGGCTATAACATATTACCGTGCTTCTTAGTTTTAAAGACGTTTAATTTGACATTAAAATTTGCCCATTTTTTCCCGCAAGCGTCATTCACAAAGATAACAAGAGAAAATAACTACTTGGGAATAGAACAAATAAAGAACAATTTTCTTTTGCATTAGAGACCTAAATTTTGTTTGATGCATGCGATTTCCAGTCGGAAAACCATAATAATTAACAGATCAATTACATTGATATCCATCCTAATGCTATTTCGCTAGCAGTTCGTCTGCTTTTTCCCTAGGACTTCAATCTTTTTATTTCAAGTATTGAAAATAATTATTAATCGAAATTTTGGAACAACATTAGAAAAAATAAGTTGAAAAGAATGAAGAATTTTCGTTTTCCAACAGATCCGTTCTTCTCATCGGATGATTTGTTTAATTTTGTACTTATAGTATCACCATTTGATCCAAATGTCATTGAAACATGAAGTCATCACAGCAGAACTCACCAGCTTGAGTTAATTGATTTACAAAACCGTCTAAAATTTAAGAAGAAAACTACCTTTTCGATATGTAACTCGAACTTTGGGAAAAAATCTTTTTTGGTTCGCTTTAAATTTTAAAATTCACATCTTTGCGAACATAGCACACATGAATTAAATATATTAACAGAAATAAAAATTAACAACTTCATCAAAAGAAAAGTTCATATAATATTATACTTAATATAAAATTTTCAATTGGTGCTCTTTTTGAACTAAAAAGAATCTGTGTTTGAACCAAAAGAAATTGTTCATTGCAAAATTTTCTTCATTGCATTTTTTTCTTGTGTCATACTTTCTAACATCAGTCAGAAGGATGCGAAAATGCTGCATATCACATTGCATTGATGCCGATTGAGAAGCAGACGAATTTTGTTCATCTCACGGTTTTAGGCTTCAAAATTTCTGACAACCACGCTAAAGGGATTCAACAGGAACAAAATATAGAAACTCAAAACCTATTGAAGGGAAGTTGAGAATTAAGTGTGCTTCTTTTAGTGGACATTTCTCAGTTTATACTGCTCAGAGAACCATCTTCATGCAAAGATGCCAAATTTTTACTTAAATTCTCTGACATCACTCACTGCGAGCGACACTTCTGGATTCATCAAACTGTATACATAATTAAAGTTTAGAATTGAATATATGATTTCCATACCTGCGATGACCAGTCAAGCCAGCAGATGCTGGCATTTTCTTAACAAGTAAGTGTAAATATAAATTGATTTCTTGCTGTTGTGATGACAGCAGATGTATTTTGCCTCAGCACATTATTTTTTCATTAATTTGATCTGATAACTAGCAGCATTATAACTTCAGAGATAAGAATAACAGAAAGCCAGTTCTTCAGCGAACGAATTTTTTTGTGGTACTCTAGTACATATCTATTTATTTTAAGAAATTTAATCATAAGAAAGCGCTTTGGCTTATGGACAAATTACAGTCGCAAGTCATAAATTTTAATAATTGTTACGCGTTGTCTGTGAAAATAAATTCGAGTGCCGCGATTATTTTGAGTTTGTGCAGTAAAGTAACTTGGTCGTTTTTCGTAACAGTAGATGTTTTCTCAAAAGGCTGTGGTTCAAAAAGTTCTTTTATTAAGCAGAACAGCCCAACTGAACATAATATACATAAATGATATGTTTAAATTAAAAACTTTGCATCGAAGTTTATAATCGATAGAAAAAAATAGATTTTAAAGTCTCATGACTAAAAGAATTATCTATGTATATAATCTTTTCAAATGGTTCATTCTAAGACAGGAAGCAGGATTAGCTGATCTTATCTTGTGTTCTATTTATTTGTTATCCATATGATGAGCTCAAAGTCTATCAAGAGTAACACACTGCTTTCCTCAAACAAACTAACGTCCCGGTCCAAGGTGACACAGCTAAAAAGCGCAAAACTGTGTAAAACTGGCGTGAAATGCGCTGAAGTTATCTAAGGTCTACGCTTGAGGCGCTGAAAAGAATATATTGTCGTTTCTAAGAGTATATATCTCATAATTTTACGTTTCTAAGCATAGACCTCACATATTTTTCCAATAAATTTAGCGTTGATCCTACGTAAATTCGGGTTTCTGCGCGTAAATCTCAAAAAAGTTTTCGTTGAAATTTGCATTGATCTTACATACTTTTGTGTTAACTCAACGTTGATCTTACACAAATTTGCGTTTCTAAGCGTAGATCTCAAATAATTTTGCTTTAATCTTTCATAATTTTGCGTTGAATTTAGCGCCAATCTTAGCTAATTTTGCGTTGCAAAAGAAAAGTTGGTATTACATAACTTTGTGTTTTCAGAGCAGATCACACATAACTTCAACGCTTTAGTCTAAGCTTGCATCTTACACCCATTTTAGTATTCAGTTTAGCGTTGATCCTGAAAATATTCAACGTTCAAATTAAAACTTGCATCTTAAATATTTTAGCGTTTAATTTCACGTTGCTTTTACAAAACTCAACGTTTAACTATTACGCAAAATAACTTAAAAAGTGACCATAACTAAAAAAAAAATTGAAATCAATTTCGGTTTCGGTGGCGGGCAGGTAGTAGGTATAGCTTGGGGAGGAAGTAACCTAGTAGGTAGATTTTGGGAAGATAGCTGGGGGTAAGTTTGGTATGTTTGAGAGATGGAGTGCTGCCGGAGACGGTAGGTGGGATATGGGGGTACCTGAAAGATAGGGGGTGTAATGTTGGCTTGCTTAGTTCGAATGGGAGGAGGGGGTTGATCGATGAGGAGTAAGTAGGTAGGGATGTGGGAATTGGGTGTTTGTGTTTGAGGGCGGGCTTCGCATGGGTGGAATATCTTGGAGTTAGTGATAGTGGGGCTGGATAGCTAGGCGGAGATTCGACAGGGTGGAAGTTTTGGGTGGTTTAGTTTGAAGGAGGGGTTGATAGGTAATACGTGGCTATGTAGGTTTACGGGGCTGGGGTAGTTACAGGGGATAGGTGGATGGGGAGCTGTATACCTTGAAAAAAATATGAGGGACTGTATTGGAAGGAAGTTTCTCAAAATAACCGTTCGACCGCGAATATTAACATAAGATGCTGAGTTTCTATTTTTTGAAAAACAAAGTTACTGATGTCAAAGTACAATGCTCGAAAAGAGAAACCACTCGAGAAATTCTTGAAGTTTCATTGCCCACAGATCTCCCTATACAAAGTTTAACACGATTTGAGTTGCTCCTTGACATCAAAAAACTCTTTTAAAGGAAGTACTTTATCGAATTGTCCAAAATTGCGTATGAAAACCCAACATTTTAGCGGACAGTCAAACTGAAATTTTCATCTGATTGAGATTTTACATATTACATGTTAGGACAACATTAAGCAGTGCACTTTTTAAAAATCAAATTCAAACGCAATTTAAAGTCATTTAGGATCAAGGCAATAATTCAGGCGTTGAGTTTATATAAAATGTACAGGATCTTTTCCGTTTGTGCCCCCAGTACGTTATGCGCCCCCAGTTACAGAGCACGTGTCATTGCATCGTAAATCATTATGAAATAATAAGGCACGGGCGTCTGGGAGGCGCAAATAATATGCGCATAAACGGAAAAGATCCAATGCATACTTGAAAACGCCAAAAATTTTCTCAGGTCTCTTAAATACAAAAACTTGTGGAAGATCAATGCTAATTTCAGCGAATAATTATAACATAGCAGGACAAGCCCTGAAGTACAATTCAAAGAATTTTCATTGACTAAACAGAAAAACTAGACCTATAATGGACTATAAGTGAATTGAGAAAACCATTTTTTTTAAAAAAAAAATCAGATGGAAAAAACAAGAAAAAAAACAGAAAATCAATGCCAAGTGCCCCATGTGAACAAAAACACCACTAGCGAGAAATGAAAATTTAATTCAAACAAAAAACTAGGCCTAGAATGGACTATGAGTGAATTGAGAAAACCACTTTAAGAGAAGTAAAGTACCGTG
>NC_134470.1:17437154-17464654 GCF_964194025.1 Convolutriloba macropyga
CTTAATTGTTGTCCTGTGTTATGTGTGAACACTTAGCAAGGTCAGGGCGCCTTTTTGTGCACGGCATGAACCGTTTCCTTTTCAACAGTTGATCAATGACCTTTTCACCGCACTCGCCTTTTGTTTATACTCTCAAAACCGGAACACTTCAGGCCGCACTTACGCTTTTTCATCTGGTTTGGTGAACGAATTAGATAAACTCAAACTTGCCACAAAAATTGGCAATTTAAGCGATACAGAAAATGGCGGTTGAGGTGAGTAGCATAGAACCGGGCATCATACCTTTTTGCTTGACCTGATTCTGTAAGCATGATCAGGGTCTACCAATTTCAATTACCAACACGCCTAATCGATCCTTTGAAAAAATTTTGAAAACAAAATTTAGCAACAAATTTTAAAAATAGGTTTTCCTCAAATTATCTTATCTTTCTATTTGACAAAAATATCTGCTCCAATTCCATTTGTGGAGAGAAAACTACGCTTAAGGAGTTCTGTTATCAGTCAATTGTGGACGATCGATATGTCTCTTGTAGAACTTCGATTTAATTAGAATTGGCAACTAGAATTTAGAAAACCCCTTGAGTGTTTCATTTTTTTTCTCTTTCTAGGCAAATTACTGCGATTCACTTGTTACTTTTTTTGCGGGAGTTCCAGCTAGCCTGCCTACACCTCAGTCCATTTAACCTATTTTTGTTTTTTTGTTCACATTGCAGTTTGGAAAAGCCAGCTGCAGTATATTGCAACATTTTTGATTGAAAGGTATGATATTGCATTCAATTGATTGCTACAGAATTTGAAATTCAGCCGTGGTTCGGTTCCTCAGCTTCTAAGTCCAACAGGTTTCGAAAATTAAATCTAAGTCTTGCCTCGAATTATTTGGTTTCCCTCTACAATTTTTCAGTGCAAAAACCTACTGCTTAACTAGATATCAAAGACAGGCAGCATCTTATACATACGAAAGTCGCCTGAACCATCTAACTGTCAGTAATGATGCCAATTACTAATTTATTTGTACGAATCACGAATCTTGTTAGCTACTTCCTTGTCTTGCTCACAAGGAGGAAAGTAGTCATATACCAAAACCAATTAGAAACAACTCTGAATATATTACAAAAATAAAAGGAATAATAAATTTAGAAAACAAATTTGAAAAATAACAGCTGAAGGAGAATCAGGTATTTCAAGCCGATCAATTGCGTTAATTATTTCTTGCCCAGATCACTGGCGCACTAGAAGGGAACTGTTTTGAACTGGTTGCTCCCCAATGATAACCAACTGACATCTTTTGCTCCCCGGAGAGAACTACATGTATCGGGCAGTGGTGAAAAGCAAAAATCGAGCTCTTTACCTCCATCTTTGTCTATGTTCAAACATCTCTCTTGTTTTCCTCTCCCCCACTGTAACACAGGGGCTCAAAGTGACGTCATACACAAGGTCCACTGATTGCGGTTTAGTCGCCATGCTCAATGGCTTTGCTCACTGTCATTGGTAATTAACCCACATGTGGTGGCTCTTTCTATATCAATTTCCGACTCCAATTTGTAAAATAACTCATTTAGCCATCATAGTTCTAATTTAAATTGATTCAACACTTCTTAGAAAAAAACAAAGGTATGTAGTTTTGCAACATTTCCTAGGATAGCTTAAATTAGAAATGATTTTTTCTACAATTTTTTTGAAACCTTTTGTTAGTTGTTAAATTCTTTTTATTCTTCCAGTTTTGTCACAACAAAAAACTTTTCCACTTGGTAATGTGTTATGGTTCACATCATTGTGCTTCAAAGAACACATCTTTATACAATTCAAAGAATTTTTACCATTCAGAGAATTTGAATTGTATTGGTGCGCTGTCTTTCTTTTAAGATCTGTTCACACATTTTCATGAGCGAGTGAGCGAAAAGCGAGTGGTTTTGCGGCGTGAATTTTTTTTGCTCTAATTTTAAAGAAGAGTGAGAAAACGGTGTTTGAACAAAAATTCGCTTTCTTGCTAGTGGTTTTTTGTTCACATGCGGCAATTTCACTTTGGTTTCTACTGTTTTTTCAATTTTTTGGATCGGATTTTTTTATAAATGGTTTTCCCAATCCATTCATAGTTCATTCTAGGCCTAATTTCTTGTTAGAATCAAATTTAAATTTCTCGCTAGTAATTTTTTGTTCTCGCTAGCGGCATTTTGACACAGATTTTTTTATCTAATTTTTTTGGAAATGTTTTTCTCAATTCACTCATAGTCCATTCTAGTGTTTTGTTTAGTCAATCAAAATTCTTTGAATTGTACGTCAGGACTTGTCCTGCTATGTTTTTATATTTGTGGCTTTTGATTACAAAGATATCAGTTAAAACAGATTCGGTTGAGTGGGCAGTATTCTTTTTTATGAGAAGAATTTATTTTTTTCTTTCAAAATGTCAACAAAATAGCACCACCTAGTTTTACAAATGAATATAGCAAATCCAAACGCAGTTCCAGTTCCACTTGTAATCAAATTGCAGAAACAATTTTAAAAGTTATGATTCCCTGGACTTTTGATTTGTTCTGCCTATGAAAGTGATGAAATACGCAAGACTAATTCACTTTTATTAACATTTTTTCTCTAATTATTCGCATCTTTTCTTTTGTCTAACATTTGACACAATTGCATTTAAATCATTTTTGAACAACCGTAAGGCCATCCAATATACAGTCCACCATCTTTTTTGTTGAAATTTTGATGGAACTCATCAACTTTACTATGAGATTTTTGGTTAACTAACATTGATCTTATTAGTGTTAACTTACACTTTTCTATGTTATTAAAAACAAGAGTTTGGAGAGCAGACTAACTAAATGCTGACAATTGAGCTAGAATTGTTTTGTCTTTAGCAGTAAATTTAGGAGACAGCTGAATTGTTTTGCATATTGCAACTTATTTGACCTTCAGTTTTTAAAATATACGATCAGAAATAACGAAAAGATAAACATTTCTTCGGAAAAATTGTCTTTCAAGTTTTTCCTTCACCTACAGCTTTTGTCATTTTTCAAAAAATGCTTGGTAGTGTTGATTACACTCCCTTTAGAAATTATTGATCCATTTTTACCGATTTTTGTTTTAAAAGGGTTGAAGCAGTGCACTCAAAAATCATTGAAACATCTGTATGCAGAGTTAATTAAGAAGAGGATGTTTGACAATATGCATTGGATGCTTTGTGTGCTGACAGTTCTGTTATATGTTTTTGTAAACAAACTAAGAGCCAAAGAGCAAGTCAGAAAAGTTGTTTGGGTTGGTTCAGTAAAACGCTTTAATTACTTCAACTGGAAGAGAAGTCAGGTTAGCTGTGGGAAAGGGCTCGATTTTTCTTTTTGAAGCGTTGATACTCTTAAACGAACAGAAAAATTGTAACTCGTGAAACACTTATACATTTTGGTGTTTTTGGTAGCTTTCCTAATAAATTCTTTATTAGACAAAAGAACAATTGAATGAATCTCACACTTTTTTGGTATTCAGTTACAGTTTAAGCAATTTTTTGTCTAAGTGATTTTTCAAACTCCGACTCGTAGAAACGTTTGGGAAGGGTCTTTTTGCGTCATGCTAGAGACATGCTTTAAACTTTTCCATGAATTTGGGAAAATCTTCTCATTGTAGTCTGACGGTAATAATAATTTAGTATTTCATCCAAATGGCTGACGTATGTTTTATGTGTACAAAAATCTGCAAGTGTTTAAGTTCTCCATCTCTAAATAAATGTTCTTTGACTTTTAGGATTCAAATTGATCTTGACCTAAATCTTAAGAAAAATATATAATAATTCATAATATAAAATCAAATTCGATGCCAAAAAAATATAAAGTGCGGCAATTATACTAAATTATACTAAAACCGATCATCATTAACTTTCTGTAATCTCAAGACAAATTCTTTTTAAAAAAAATTGTCTCTTAGTATGCCAACGGATTTTACTCATACAAAAAATTTTGCAAGCAGCTGATTTTTCAATAGATGAGTCCAACCGTTTTACAAATAATGATAGTCTGAAAATTGCTCATTATCAAAAGGTCAATAAAATTAACTGCAATTCATGAAAACAAAAGAATATTTTAAGCTCATGGAATGAGACAATGGAAGTTCTTGCAATAAAAAAAGAAATTTATGTAATTTAAGCGATAATATTTTTTTCAACTATATTAATTTCAAGCGATAAAACTTGTTTCTTTGATAGTCTACAAAGAAAAAAAATGCTTAGAAGCGAAAGAGACACAATTTTGTCCCATTAGTTTTCGCTGCCTGCTTTGCTTGACTAAAAATTAACCAACCAATATATCACAGAAGTTTCAATTTTTTTTTCATTTCACAATTCCATTTTGCAATTAAGTTTTTTAAAATCTTTTACTTTGTGTTTTTTCAATTGCGCTCATTTGTTCTAATTGATTCAATTTTACATCCAATATTTTTCACGGGTTTTTAATAAAATCAGTCAGGCAACAATTGATTTTTTAGCATTCAAAAGAAATCGTTTATAAAATTAATGATCTTTGAAAAGTTTTATCCTCCCTCGCTCAAAATTTTTATCGCTTCGGTCTATTTTTCGCGTTCAAGTGATCAATTCATATCTTCCAGAGCGTTAGATATGATAAAAACCTACAGAAATTTACATGGATTTTTTGGTTAACGGCCACGTGTTTTGAGCCAAGGCACTCTTTTTCCAGTCACAGAAATATATATCTGGATAACCATATAGCCACATTTCTTAGTGAATCTTTTACAATAGTCCTGATTCTTATCATTTGTTAAAAGAGACACACGAATTTTTCACTTTAAGGGTATCAAAGATATCAAGTTTATGTCCCACACAAAATTTAATTATTTACTAGATTGATCAAAGATTGAGTGCCGAATTTTGATGATATTCAAATAAGTTACCGAACTAACCTTTAATGCATCATGTTACAGTTATTAGAAATGTCGAAATAAGGACTTATTTGACCTACGTCTGTTTCAACCTCTTTAAATTGTACTTGTGCTTTTTGAAAACCCTCAACCATTATCAAGCATTTTTTTATCGATTTAAAACTTCTAGTCAATTAGGCTTCTTTGCTGAGAAGCTTAATTGCACTATGGTAAGTAACTTGATGTTTGCTATAAACTCTCCTCAAAAAGCAAATTGACGGAATTTCTGTGCACATTTATGGATTTTTGGCAACTTAATATCAATTCGCATTGCTGTATAGCTGGGGAGAGAATTTGTGTTTTTGCCTCAAAAGAGCGGAAAACAAAAAGCGATGCGCGGCAATAATACACTAATCCATTGCCATTTGTGTTGTTCAGCGCAATTTTGAATGGTAGAAAATGGTAATCCAGAAAGAATTTTGTTCACATTTTGACTACCACTTTCCGTTTGCCTGAAATTTGTTCTTTTTCAAACTGCTTTTACGCGCCATAGTTGATTCATTTGCGAATGATATGTTGTTTGAAATATTTTCAAACTTAAAATTAATTTTTAAAGGTCGCAATCAAATTTTTATTGGTCAACCTTCAGATTTCAACTAGGGGATGGTTGAAATTTTTCAGAACAGGTGAGTTAATTTGTTTATGATTTATTGTTTTAATTTCAAAAAATATTTTGAATTAACTAGCATTCAAAACAATAACTTTTCAAAAATTGTGACAAACTTTTTATTGTATTATCATCTGGTTTATAAAAGCAACTGAGGCAACATTGGAGCAATGTTTCAAAGATTAAAAATCAAACAGAAAGTTTAACTATTATGGTTATTCCTCCCCATGCACCCTCTGTCACTTTCAAAAACCAGACCTCATATCCCTTTTGAAGTAAGTACTCAATTGCAAACATTAACTCAACATTTTCCTAGTTGGTATACTTGTCCATTTGTGCTGAAACAATGGAAAAAATATTTGCATACCGAACATCTACCTACCCGGGTTGACAACCATAAATATTCCTAACAATAAAAATCCATGTATAGATTTTATGTAAACTTGCACTTGCTAGCCAAAAAAAGGGTAAAAAAAACATAGTTTTGCGGAGATTCAGTCCAAACGACAATATGCAGTCAGCTAACGCAATTTCTGTGCTTTGATGGAACATATATAGATTTATTGTGCTTAGTAATCTAAGGCTTGCTTTTCACGCACAGTGGCATTGATCATATATATGATTTCTTGGAAATGATGCAAGGATCATAAATGATTTCGTACAACTTATAGATCGAATTGCAGCAGTTTCAATTAGCCAAAAATGGATTTTGGGAAGCTTCAAATCAACTAGCAGTATTATCTGTCACTTATGATTTCTTTGAAATCATTTAAAGGTCGTGCTGGGGGAAATAGGTTATGATTTGTATGACATCATATATTATTCTTTAATGATTACTAAGAAATTTTAACCCGGGTACTGTCTCCATTGAACGCACAATTAAGAGATTTTCTGAACACAAAACAGAAACGAAGATTCAACTTCTTTTAACTGAATTCATTCAACTGCCTTTAACTGAAATCTAACTGAAATCAAAAATTTTGCGATGTCGTTTTCATCATCAAATAATTGTCTATAACTTCATAGTCATTTCATCGCATCTAAAGCGAAGAATTTTTTGCAGCTTTAATTATAAACGAGAATTAATAATACAAATTTGAACCGTTCCATTTTTGTTTGCAAATTCTTGCTTGCTTTAAATGGAAGAAATGCAAATGCAAGAAAAAAAATACAAGAAACTGTCTACCGGATGCTTGACAGAAAGCAACACATAGTACATGTGAATCAATGGGTTTCATCAACAAATATTAGTTAGAAAAACCTTTTCATCATCTAGGTAATTAATTTCTTAATTGAGAAAGCAGCATTATCAACTAGTTGCTAAAAAACTGAAGGAGGATCTTGGGAGGCATAATTAAACGCATAATCTCTTTATAAATAAAACATCATTTGCAGCGCTAACAGCATATCTGTAAAGGGTTTCTACTGTTTTAACTGTCAAATTTAGCAAAGAGCCATATTCAAATATTTTTAGTTACGGTAATCTGGTTGAACATCCAATTTTTGGAACTCGTTAATCACTTTGTCTCCATCTGAAAGTTTAGTTTTGTCAACACATATCTCTCTTCAGACTTGTGAAAATAGTTTTAATCTCTATATTCAACTTTTATTTTTAATTATTTTTCTGAAATTGTTATATTTTCTGTGTTGCTTCTTACAAAAATGGGTTTGATTTCATGATATCTTTTATTTGTATTTAGAAAGTCCTAATTTATTTTCATTACTTCAAATATTAGTTTGAAATTGTATTCTTCTTTTTTACTTAAGTTGTTTCAGTTAAACTGGTGCGCTCTCTTTTTTTAGATCTGCTAACACTTATCGATCATCTTTACAGTCAAATTATTGTATGGTTTGATTGCGCAAAAATCTTTTTTACTTTTTTAGAACTTTTGTCTAAATCTTTTCACAAATCCAGTCTTTTTCCTAGATGTGGTTTTTGTTTTAGTCTTTGAAAATTTTTTACATTTTTCTTCAAGACCTCTCCGGATCTAATTTTTGCTTTCTAAAATTCATTTGATAATGCGGAGCATTTTGGATGCTTATCCTTGTTTTTCGTCTCATTGTTTATTTGGGATCGGTTTCCAAAAATCTACAACAATTCATTAAAGACAAAAAACGTTTTTGTTTAATCTATTTTTTAATATGCTCGTGAAACAAGAAAATAATTAAAATCATAAAATTATTAACACCGTTTTAACTTCTTCAGATGTTAAACAATGCAGGTGTTTCAAACTAATTTACTTACAATTTTTTCTACTTTGCCGCACAATGACCAATCAAATATTTTTCTGAACTCAAAATGTTTTCAATAACTTGAAAACCTTAGTTCAACCACGTCAAGTTGTTTCCTAATTTAAACCAAAGTTGTATATAATGAACTAATGAACTGATGGTAGCACGTGCGTTGTTAGCTTTGTTAGCTCGTTAAGCGAAATCAACAAGCAAACAAGAGAAATTTACAGAAGCTTCCTGCTTTTGCGTCCTGTCTGTGGGACTAGAAGAAGTGCCTAATATCCGGTAAGATTGTTCCTAATACCCCTCCAGCCCAGTCTGTCCACCAAGTTTTATGGGGCGGTTTGCCTGTGAAAACAATCGCCTTACAACATACAACAGTCTTTGTTTGTTGGGGTAGTTTTACTGAATAGGTTCCCCCCAACCGGAGATTTTTATCAAAATGGAATACAACTTAAGAAATGCAATTTTCGACGAGAGTGTTGCAAAGCAATTAGAGAATGTAGGCACACAAAGCGAACCACAAAATCCTGAAACCAGCGAAGACATGCATACGGGTTTGACCCAGGAGTTAAAAAAATGTATGTGTTAAAGAGTTTTTTCACGTAGCTCAAGGCACAATTCTTTTTCTGCCAGATACCGCAGATAAGCTCTACTGAGTTCAAGTACTAGAAAACCGCAATCAGTACACCAAAATAAGATATATGGTTGCGGGTCACAGCACAACGCTTGGTTCAATTCCAAATCAATTTGGGCGTGTTCAAAATACAAAGAGCAGTTGTGCAGCCGTCGGAAAATTAACACAGACCTCTCAAATAAAATAGACAATCTATTGATCTCCTGTGATTCCACTGATTCCAGTGAGTTGAATAACTCAATTTTTTGAACGTGTTGATCTTTCAATGAAGTCCGAGAGTAACAAATTGCCAGAAGTGTTGACAATATTGAGTTCGTACGTGCCAACCTGTCGCTTTGTTCCTATCAAACTCAGAGCAAATTGATCTCAATTGATATCAGGTATTCTTCTTGACTGAGTCTCCAGACAACAAGACAAATTGGCAAAAACTTTTTTGCGGTTTCAAAATGCTTTCTAAGTGCTTGTAACCGCGGAGGCAAAAAGCAAAAGCGCAACCAAGACCAACGTCTCGCAGAACGTTTTGATCGTTGGAACGCCGGTGAATATGGGAAACTTTGGTCAGAAGCTGTCTCCTTGAAAAAATCAAAAAGACAGAGAACTACCAGCATTGAAGAAATAATGGTCAGAGCAAAAACGTTGTGCCTACAAGGCCAATTTGGCCGAGCTGCTACAGTTTTAGCTTCTGAAGGTCTTGCACTCGATAAAAAAGCTACATTCAAAGCATTGGAAAAGTTACACCCGAAAGAACCGTTACCTGTTGTCAGTTTACCTGACGATACTGCATCAAATGCGTTCCAATTTCGTGAAAACCTAGTTTATTAACAACTGAAGACATTCTTCTTATGTAATTTTTGACGAATGAATGATTGCGCTTCCGCTAATGCTTCTGCTTTAGCGGAAGCGCAATCATTCATTCGTCGAAAATTACATAAGACAAAATAGTTAGTGCTCAGACGGACGAAGGCGTGCTTCAAAATGATTTCCAGTACGATTTTAACTCAGTCAAGCGTTCACACTATTACAACAACTAATGAATTTATTCCTGGAATTGCCGCCTTCACCAATTTTTGCTACTCCCAGCACACACCACTCTTTTACAACAATGCAATCGTGCAAAGTGAATTGGGTGTTCAGCAGGGTGATCCGCTGGGACTGTTATTGTTCTCCTTGAGGTTATGGCCAATCAAACAAAAAATCAAGACCTCATTTCCGGGTTTGTTACAGCACACTTGGTACTTATATGTTGGGTTTATTGCTGGGTCTGAAGACCAGATCAAACAAACGCTTGAAATCCTAGCCAATGAAGGCCCTCAGAGAGGCTTAATCCTGATAAAAGACAAATCTGAGCTGTGGTCAATTAAAGATTTACCCTCCGTTGATCAGGCAGTAAAAAAAATTTGGGTAACGGTTTTGAAGTTTTGGTGATGCAGTTGGTTCAAAAGACTTTGTCGCTTCTTGTTTGAAGAGGAGAGTTCAAAAAATTTCCTCTATGCTGGACAATTCACATCACCTCAACGATCCTGAATGTGCATTGGGTATCTTTCGTTACTGTTTGGGAACTCCGAAACAAGTATACTTTTTACGAACTAACATTCCATCAAACGAGATGCTCGAAGGATTGAAAAGTTTCGACGACGGACAAAGAGAAGTGTTGGATCAAATTGTTGACTCACTTATTGATGAGGACGCCTGGAAACAGTGTTCCTTACTTATCGGTTTGTCGGGACTACTCGTCAAACAGTCACAAGAGCAATATAAAAGTGCGTTTGTGGGCTCACTTTTAGCCTCAGACGAGCTGGTAAACAAATTAACAAGTAGAAGTCCCTCAGAAGGTGACACTTTTAAAGAATTACACCAGAGTCCGGAACCGTTCAATCTACTTTCGCATACACAAAAGAAGATCCAAGAAGCACTTTATAAGGAAAAACTTGCTGCCCTAAAAAGAAATCAGACGGAAACCGGGGAAAAGGCAAGACTTCAATCACTATGCCAGCCTCATTCTGGCGTGTGGCTTGCCGCGGCTCCGGTTCCCGCTATAAGGCTAGACCTTTCGGCTAAGGAATTTGAAATCAGTGTCAAGTACAGGCTCGGGATCGAGGTTTATGATCAAGAAAGAAAATGTCGTTATTAAAGTCAGGTACATTGGACACATTTGGTGACCATGCAGTTGCCTGCCAAGCAAGGGGAGATGTGATTTCAAGGCACGATAGGATTTGCGATCTTATAGCTTCCGCATGTTTAGCAGCTAATTTGTCTCAAGTAATTGAAAAACGCAATCTCATTGCGGAAAACAACTCACGCCCAGGAGACGTCTATCTGCCTTCTTGGAAATCTGGCCAACCCGCTGCTCTAGACATAACCGTGACTTCCTCTCTGAAACCGAACATTTTTTCTCATGCGGCAGAGAAGTCTGGCTATGCAATTGAAGCTGCTGAAGGTCGAAAATATGCTCAGCATGAAAATAGCTGTGCTCAACAAAGAATTTTGTTCGTCCCTCTGGCAATCGACTTTTTGGGCGGTCTGTCGAGGACTCTGAAGAAGGCCTTACTGCGCATGTCGTTGTTAGCTGATAGCAGAAATTATCAGACCGTGGGACAATCCATTGCCTTCGACAGAGCAGTTCAGTCACTTTCTGTTGTCATCATACGAGGATCAGCTAATATGCTTATGTCGCGAGCCCCATAGTTGAAGGCAGCAATTAGTTGAACTTATCTGATAATCGGCAATCTGATTGTGTGGGACGCAAAGTGAAGATAACTTTTCCTAGATGCTTGTGTTGAGCTGAATCAATCTATTGATGAATTAGAAACAAGCCCGAATTTTTATTGAACTCACCCAATGAGAGGGGAGTCTTTTGGAAGCAATGTCATCCAACAGTAGGGTACTTGAGCCCAGTTCATTAACGCGAAGAAATTAAAAAACGAGATTTAAAAGGCTGAGGGAGAGAGGAAGAAACGTCAGAGATCAGAGAAAGCATTAAGATTGGCAATAAAAAATAATCAGCAAACAGTTAAAATTTAGATCAATATAAACCAAGATTATTTGATAATGAAGACCATGCAGATTGCAAAAATTCAAAAAAATTTCCAAAAAAGGGACAAAAAACTAATTAGGCTGTTCGTCTTCAAAGTCTGTGCGCACATAAAGGTTATTTTTATTTAATTTCTAAAATAAATCGTTTTGTAAGTACTCTTGATCAAAAATATGCAAAAACCTGTTTGATTCATTTTTTCTAATCAAAATCAAAAAGGACAATTTTTCTGCAAAAGCTTGTTTGATCAGAAATCAAAATCAATCGGTCACTTTGTCTTCGTTTAGAAAAACTCACATGTACGCTGATGTACAAAAATTGTCTCAATATCTAAGAGTATAAAAAATTTTTATTGCAAGTAGTCTGTCTAATAACCTCTTGTAAGATTGGGTAAGTCCTTATTATCCAATTATTTTCTTATAAAGTTTTGAAAAACAAAAGTTCACTTTATTTTTCATTGTATTAGAGCTGATACAATCTGACAAGATAGTAATTTTTGTTAAAAGCGGTTAATTAAGTCTACTTCCGGCTTATGAATCAAAACTACCCCCCTAATACAAAATAGTACTTCAATTTACACTGGTTTTAAACCTGAAGAAAAAATAAGGTTTGTCGGAAGGTGGAAAGTGGGTAGAAACGATTAATTTGTTTTGCTCGAGTAATTTTCAAAATAAAATTGAGATATACACAAGCTTATTTCTACTTCCTTTTCGTTAAATTGAAGGTTTTTATGATCAAAAATCAGCAATGCGTGTACTATGGTCAAATAAAACTGCCAATACTCTTTAAATTCACAGGCTCCTCTGTCATAGCCAAGTTCTGATTCAAATCCCGAGATGATGATAAAATATTCAAAGCAAGTTTAATTTATTTCCAAAACGAATTGTTTGTTCAGATTAAACAGGCCGACATTTTTGAGCGTTAACTTGACTCTAATTGTACAAACATGAATGGAGAGATAGCTTTTTTTCACAAACAAGATTTGAAACAATATCGTCCATTTTAATACATCTAATCCTCTCGGCGAAATTATTCATTATTCTATAAGCAACTCAATTTTGTTTCAAATCCTCTTATGTTATATGTCCATTTAGTTTTACCAGCCTGGATTTGGGAAGGCAAATTTTTAACTGCATTATAAATTAGCTGCAAACATTGTTCCAAAAAACAGCAGAAGTTCCGCTCAGACCCTCAGGAGAGATTTTTTGCGTTAATTCAAATCCATCATTACCTTTTGAAGTTTCGGGAAAATAACGCAATAAAAATTTGACTTCAAATGTGGGCTTTTCAACTTTAATAACCAGCTTCGGCTTTTCTTATATTGTTCAGTTTTGTTTGATGCTTTTATGTGTTTGATGAATTGCCTTTGTTTTTCATTCTTCGAAAGCGATGGTTGCGTCATTTGACTTACTTTTTGAAAACATTCTGGTAAGAATTTTTAACCTCACATTCTTGATTCATTCTATTGGCTATTCCAGAAGATCTAGCTCCTATCCTATACTCAGAGCCCAACATTTTTCATAGAGAGATACTGAGAATATCAGAGATCTGAATGAGAGTCTGATCAGGTCAAATACAAATCTCCTAACGGAACGGTCCGGCATCAATAAGTGAGTTAGTCAAAATTGACAGCAACATAAATAGACTTCATAGTATTTTTCTTTGTGGTCAGAATTCTCTATTTTCAGCCATGATTTAAAACAAATAACCATTTTAGAACTTTACTGTTTTGAAAAAGCGAGCAGAGATTAATACATTGATTTTAACAATTGGTAATAGCTTTTAACAGCTTAAACGATTATTCGTTGTTTTTTATTAGTTTCAACTTCTGGATGGTTGCGTAGTCTAAAAGGAGTACCTTTGAGCAGATTACCGCGGTTGTGTGACCTTTTTGCGACTGTCAAGTACTGAAAGTTAAACGAAAGATAACCTTAAATTGAGAATCACAGCCGGAAGAATTCCGTAAACGACTCAAAGGAAACAAAAAACACCATTAAAAATGGTACCTAGCTAAACCACTGAACCAAATACGAGTTCTAAGATGCTCGCACAGGAACTGGCAAGTAATAATAGGTTAAAAAAACTTGTTTAAGATAATCGAAGAAAGGAAAAACTGTTTAAAAAAATTAAGAAAATTATGTAAAATATTGTTCATTTTCCGGAAAAAAAATGTTTTATGCCCACAAAGCTGTACTCACTTGGTATCTTGAAACTCCCTAGGTAATTGGCGTCGTTTCAAATCTTACACTAAGCAGTAACAGAATCAATGAGCAAAAGTGGCCTCAATTCGCATAAAAAGAGCAAATTAGCTGAATAACCACCAAATTAGCATACAACACACCATAATTACCAAAAACCTCCAACGACTATCAAAACGGCCGGGAAGATTAATGCACCATTCTAATCAAACTTCTTAATAAACAAAATGGAAAAAAAAGCTTTAAGAGCCGTACGTCAAAATAAAATTCCGTTCGCTCACATAATTTTTTTCACGCCTCAATTTCTCGAAGAAAGCGGTGTAAACAAAAAAAGCACCCTCTTTCTGCTCCACTCTTTAATTTTGTTCAGTACCCAAGCTAGAGAAAATTTTTTTCAAGCGTTTCATTTCTTGCTTCAAAATTCATTCCAATAAAACTGATTAAAAACAAAAATAAATTTCGCAAATGTTCATCTTCGAGTCCTTAAAATTAAGAGAGATATAATAGTATAAAATCTTTTAATACCAACACAATCCGCTAACTTCTAGTAAAACATCTTGTCATGAGTCACAGCAGACATGGGGTAAGATTCAAGCTATTATATATTAAAAGAGTTAGTGTATTTTGCTAACTCTTATAAATCATGCTTTGTCTCGCAAGATCTCGTAGAAAGTTTAGTCTATTTTCAAAATATATTTTGAGATAAAAATTTATGTAAGAATTTCATAAGATATAGAAGTTTTATTGCCAATTTTTCCTGCATTTTTTCTGTAAAATATGTTATCCATCGTCTTAGAAGATCATAAAAGGTTGATACAATTCTTATATGTTTCCGATAAGATCGTACAAAATGCAAACAATTTCTTTGGCAAGATAAGAGCGCACCTTATATAATGTTTATAAATACTTTATAATTGACTTATGCAGCAATAAATTATAATGTTACAAAAGAAGACCAATCAATCACGATATCATTCGTAATTTTTCCGACCCACATAGTGGGGGAAGAACTATATACTCAAATGGGTTCTTTTTTGTTCTGACAATTTTGGCCGATCGATATAATCATCGTAGAGAGTTGTGAATGGTATCATTAGAAGGCCCGTCCAGCGTAGAATATTGAATTTAAAAGATTTTTTAATTTTCGTTTTCTACAGGGAGTTATCGAGGTTTAAACTTCTGAGAAAAGCAGATTAAAATCACGTTATTTTTACTCACATTTTCCGGAATTTTTGCCTAATTTTTTGTCAATTTTGCTAATATTTGTTAATTTTTGTAAGAATATTGTCGTTGATTTTATGTTTAAAGACATACAATCATTGTTGATTATTCTGATTTAATCTCTGTCAAAAAATCTGGATGAATATTTCAAAATTCAGGCTTTTTCATCCAAATTAGAATATGAAATTCAAAAGATTTTTTCAATTTTTACGTTTTATAGGGAGTTATCGAAGTTTAAAGTTTTGTGGAGATTAGACGTAATTCACCTGTTTTTGTTCACATTTTCGGTATTTTTGACAAAATTTTCTTCAATTTTTACTAAAATTTGTTTAAATTGTTGAATGTAGTGTTATTTATTTTATCTCTAAAGATAGAGTAGGGTTGCTGAAATATTCAATACGAGTTTTTTAGCTAGAATTTATGCTAAATTTTTGAAAATTTGGAATTTTTTTCGGGACCAAATTTGTGACCAAGTTTGCAATTTTATCCCACTTGCTTTACCGTTGCTGGGAGTAGATACCTTAAATATCTGGCCATACTCTGATAGCTGACAAATGAGCTAGTTGTACTCCCGCTGGCTTTGAGAGTCTTCTGAAATTACAATTTTGCCGCTTTTTTGCGAATTTAAACTTTATATTTAAACAAAATGCGTTTTTATTTTGGACAAACTGAAAAGTTTTGTCAAAAAAGATCTATTTTGCAACCATTTGAACAGATTAGTATCTTGTTAAACCCGGATAAATATCTTGATAGATCTTGATCGCGCCATGGATCATCACGTTAAAAATTTTTTTAGATTTTAATGGGGCGCAACCTTTTTTTTTCAAAATATTTCCGCTATTTAAATGATTATGTATATTACTGACAAGAATTTCAAATCAGGGCTCAATTATTGACAGATACAATGTACAATGAATGAGGCCCAACGAGATTATTTTTGGTTTCAGAGTTAAGCTCGTTTTTTTTTGACTCTGACCAATTGTTTTCGTGGAAAAAATTTCATGGATTTCTTGAGTTTTGCTTCCAATTGTTATCTTTTTTGTAGCCCAATGGCCTAATGTACCCAATCCAAGACCCAGTTATATTTTAGGAGGTGTAAATGAACCTAGACAATTCTTTCAGTTATTATCTATTGTCTGTTATGACTTTGACTATATTTGTTTTAAGAAATTAAATAAAAAATCAGTTATTTTTTGAATATCTCGAATATTTTATCTTAGTTCTCTCAAATTCGGGCACAGTCTGAGTAAAAACAGACAGAAACTGATTTCTCGCGGGATATAAATAACTGTCCGTAACTGTTTTATGTTCAACTAATGGTCTCTTTGTTTTGATACTACGCGTTTTCAATTTTTTTTTTATTTTTGAAATAAAAATTGCTAAATTGCATATTTTACCCATATTTTGTTTTCTTGTCGAATTATCACAAATTCGAATGAAAGAAAGCATGATAAGGAATATTCAAAGCGTTGGAAAAAGGCGCCTCTGGGTATGTCAATTGTTTCAATTATAAAGTTTATGCTTTTTGAGCTGAGACACAGTTATCTCGCAAAAGTTTATGATTTTTTGTTTTTGTCTATGTTTTTCTTTCTTTTTGTTGTTGTTCGCAGTCGGCCTGATTATTATAGGCCTCAATTGGTTTTCCAAGACGTATAAGTCAACCTAGTTATAGATTTGAGTTTAAAGCTGTTTGTTTTAATGACTTCCAAATTGAATTTAAAAAAGTTTTTTTTTCTCAACTGTATAACTTTTGCTTTCATTTTTGTATACATCTAACTCCGTACTTTCTCAATAGTTTGGGATCTTAAATAACTTTGCCGATTAGAATATTTTCTTTGGGCTTGGTTATACGTGGTGACTGATTGCTTAGACCATTAATTTTATAAAAAAGTTTTCGAGATTTATTTACTGTTCATGTTTTGGGTTTAATTTTGTTGTCATGTCTACGTAGTCCATTTACAAGTAGGATTCTTTGATGTTAAGCTGAAGAGATGGTGACGATTTAAATTTATTGCAGGCAAAGTCTTATAATTATAGTGCCTTGAACAGTGTGATCCTGTAAAAATGTTTGAAGTTTTGGCTTCTTTATAAATTTGTTGTTATTTTGTGGGATCGTGATTTAGTCTCATTATTAACATGTTCATTTGGCTTACTGAGGTATTTCAATTTAATCCATCGCTGTTTGTTGATATCTTAAGTTCGTTATGACTTTTGAAAATACTTTTTTTCAAAAACATGTTTGGGTTTTTGAGCTTCGTCATTTTTTTAAATAGTTTTTCGGTCGATTTATTGCTCAGTCTCTGTAAACACAATTCACAAACCGCTTCCACTGAGCTATAATTTAATTTTTTCAATGGTGTTAGCTTCAAACGTTTATTTCTCAGCTTTGTTACTATTGTTACTACGAGGTTTCATAAAGGATTTGATATTTTTTTATATTTGTACATTTTATAGGATTTTTGTTTTCTTTTTAATTTATAACAAAAATTGTGGGTCGCACTGGCTTCGAAATTTTGCGCAATTGAACATTGGATAATTACATGTCTCACTTACTTCCTATGGAGATATAAATGAACTTTTTAGTGATTTCAGTTGTTATGTAATGACATTAATAACTGTGAAATTAATTGTTTTCAAAATTAGAAATGTATTTTTGAATTTCGCTCGTCTTTGCTTTTTTGTCGACCTGTTGAGCAGTTGCATTGAAAACAGGTCCCATATCTCTTCTAATGAAGTATAGGTTCAATTGTTTCGTTTGGGTTTTATCTGATGTGAGTTTAATTTTGTTATGATTTTTTTTCATTATAGGCATCGAATTTTGATTGTTAAAAATGTTTGTTGTTTGATATTTATTATTGTCCTTCCCAGTAGTCCTATTATCAACAGCGTTCTTCAGCCCTCTAGAATGATCTCTTCATCATTTGGTAGCCAATTAAGTCAAGAATGTGGATGAGCGAGGTCGGAACCTTGTATGCGTACGCACATTACCGAGCCTCCTTGTTTTATTAAAATGATAAATGATGTCACATTTTGGTCAGCCACAATTGTAAGTACTGAGTGTGTTTGAGTCACAACAATGAGGGGTCATTTCCTGGCAGCGAATGCTACCACGTACTTTTTATTCATTCAACTCTTTTCAATCCATTGAGTAGATATATAAATTAAACGTGAATATCTCAATTCCACTGCTTGAAATGTTTGCCTTCCCGGAAGCCATTTCATCAATTTGATTAAAAAGTACCAAAAATTGGTACAAGACCCGAAGGCGACTGGCTTTGCTGGGATACATGCACAGTTGATTAATCTGATTTGAGCTATCGGAAATCAAACGTTGCACGGCGCCCTGGGCCAAGGCGGCACTTTTTAATTAAAGAGGAGGAAACTGGGGGTGAAAAAGCCCTGGGTTGTGATTTTAGCTGCCAAAATAACCCCTACCGGAGAGATTAAAAGTTAATTTTGAAAGTGGGAAAATGAAAGCGGAAAACAAACGCCCATCGTTCTTTCCATACTTTTCCTGTTTAATTTTTACAATAACCCCTACGGTCTATTCCGTAAGCAAATTGCCCCTTTTTGACAAGTATTCAAAGCAAATATGGAAAAAAGCGAAGTCAACAAAGTCAATATTGTTATCAACGAAAGCAGAAAGCAACAAAATTAGACAGCAAAGCAACGAAAATTTTTGTTGCTGAATATGAGCAAAATTTAAGGAAATGGGTATCTTATTTTGTAAACTGAAACCCTTAATTAGAAAATGAGTTAATGTACAAAAATACTGGGGATATAGATTTAAAGGGAAGTTTTGCTGAGACGTATTCAACTGAAACATTACGATGTATTTTCCCCATTTATGGAACAGGAAGCAATGTTCCACCAGTTTAGTTTTGTCACAATTACTTTTGGTTGAAGATGCTCGACAGCTTATAAAAGCTAATTTGTTTCTTTTTCCGTCTTTTTCTCGCGTTACTGAAAACAAATAAAGTATTATTTACTAAGCTTTTAATCAGCTGCTTTTTTCTGGTTTATTTTTTTTACTTTCTTAGCGCGAGCAGTTAAATTGAATTGGTTCTCACAATTTTTTTACATAGTTAACGCACAATAATTTCCAACAAGAGTCTATAAATTTATATAGCTGATTAAAGGAAATGCGAAAAAGACAGGTAGTAAAATATTGATGAGAATGAATTTTGTCAGTGCCATTAAAACTTCCTTACTATTAGTTTTTTATCAATCAAGGCCAACGATTAATCACTTTTAATTGAGCAAAGTTATTGTTTTTGCTCTGCTGCTCATCTAATATCCGCATTATTGGTTGACAGCGACTGCATAATTCTCATTGTTCAGAAGTAACTACTCATTAGTTTTTTTAACAACCAAAATTTTGCAGTCGCTGTAAACCAATAATGCGCAGGCTAGTAAAAAACAAAAGAAATTAATAATTTTGATACCAATATTCATTGATCATTAGGACCAGAAAATGGTCCTAATGTTCTTAAAGCCACCATTGTTAGAGTGTACTTTTGCAAATGAATTTCGTCATGGCCATTTTAACTTCCTTATTAGTTTTTCGATCAATCAAGGCCAACGATTAATCACTATTAATTGAGAAAATTTTTAATTTTTCTTTTGCTGTTCATTTAACCTGTGCGTTTTTGGTTTACAGCGACTGCAGAATTCTCATTGTTCAAAAGTAACTAATCATTAGTTTTTTTTTGAACAATCAAAATTTAAACTATTTCTCTGTAAACTAAAAATGCGCAAGTTAATGAAAAGCAAACAGAAATTAAAAATTTTTATATAATTTTTCATCGACAAATGGTCCTTGGTTGATGTTCTCAAAGCCACCATTTTGATAGTATACTTTTGCAAATGTAGGTTTGCCTTTGGATCTGAGAAGCTCTTGAGACTTTCAGATTTGACAGACCAGCGATGCGTTCCATATTTGAAGTACTTTTCAGCTGAAATTTTGTGACTGGCAGCTTGTGACGTGTTCATACGCGGCGATAGTGTTAAAATAACCCACCTATAATGTTGTAAATGAGATTAGAATCTGTCTTTTGAAATATATGGAACGAATTTTTGGGTTAACTATTACTTTTCGCATTTTTCCTTGCTTTATTTTCCCTAAATGTGACGTATGCAAATTAGACAGTATAGAATTGTAATCAGAGTTCGTTCTTATAATTTACAAAGATTGAAGTATGTTAATTTTGACACACTGTGACCGAATTTAAGATTTTCAAACACGCTTTATTCGTGCTGAATTTATTCCATATTTCTAATGGACTGCTTTAGTTCACCTTGAAGGAAAAAGTTAATCCCAAATGTCAGCCTAATTAAAATTTAGTCAAAAGCTTTTATGCAAAAAAGTGCGTCTTAACTTTAAAAGGACCTTTATTGCAAGTTCTAGCTTTTGGAAATTGCATTTCAATGTTTTTTGCTTTTAGAAGTTGCATTTTAATGATTTTGACTGTCTAAATACAATCAGTTTCTTTTTGTTTTGAATACATCTAAAACAATTGCAAAGCTGCAAGTTCGTGTACTGCAGTTTTGGTTTTGAAAAAAAAAATAATTGTGCTCTTATCATCATCACTTTGATCGTTTGCAACTTTGAAAACGGCGCCGTGAAGTTCGAATGCAAGCTCTAATTAGTAGCAAAACAAAGCCGAGACATATTTGCTAGATATTAAATTTTTGTAGATTCGAAATGTTCTGATTTAAAATGAACTGTTGCCAAAATCCCTACAAGTGCTCTCAAACTCAAATCACATTCCTGAAAAACTTCATGAGGGGGCGAGGAACAATTTTAGATAATTTATAAGAGGCAGGCTTTTTGACCCATAGGACTTTGAATCTTTGATATCGTACTAGAACTATGAGTTTCCGTTAGAGCTGAAATTGAAAATGAAATGTAAATCAACACTCTATGTGCTAGATTTAATGTTTTTTGTTTCCCCTGTGCTTTTTTAGATTTGTCATACACGAATTGTGAATAAATCTTTGAGTTGAGGTGACTGGCGTGGTTAATCAAGTTATCTTTTGTCTAACCTAAGTATCGATTTCGCAGAAAAATTTGTTTTTATAGACAGTTCGAACAGCCAGTGAAAAATTACAAAAAAGTTAAAGAAGAACGTGAACATTTAATACTGTACTGAATTAACAGCATGAAGTCTGCTGAAGGCGTTAGAAAGTATAAACTCAGTAACGAAAACTGTAGTTCGAATGTAAATTCAATTCGTCATATATAAGCTGAATCGGTATATAGGCAAAGTGTTAGCAACTTCCTATCAATCACGTATAAGTGTTACAAGGTTCAGAGTGACAAGCGAGAGGTTAGACGGCAATTCTTTGTGATGCTCTTTTGCAGGTTTTTTGTCTGATGTTATTGACGTCAAAATCGGTTGGTATTCAGCCAACAATTGTCTAGAAAACCTAAAAATATTAAGCCGAAAACCAGCTTAATTGATACATATCGTGGTTATAATAACATAAAATTAGGTTAAATGATCTTTTTCGGAACTTTCTACGTATATTAGAACGTTTTATACGCATTTAAATTCGACTTCAGTTACTCAATTCTGATTGGTTAGTAATTTCATTTACTACGTAAAATCCTCCGGCCCGGAAAAAAATGTTGGTAAAACTGTTAAAAGTTTTAATAGTGGGGGGACGAGTGAACCGGTCGACGTATGCAAAACGTAGGAGCTCGCGAGGCTATCGGAGTTGTAACGGAGTTCCACAATCGAAGCGGTAGGGTAGTAACCCATAGGGTTGGTTTCCTCAACTATCCAAATCAAGTCACCAATCTTAAGGTGTTGTTCGGCAGGCGTCTACCACTTAGAGGGTCAGTTCAACGTCGGTACGTACTCTCTGACCCAACAGGACCAAATAGCATTAGCGTACGACCGCGCACGGGCGTAACGGTTACGATGGTTAAATTTTTTATTACTGACAAGAGACGGTATACCAGTAGAATATTCCCCTAAAAGAAAGTGGTTTGGGGTTTAGCGTTCAAATCCCATATATCAGCGCTTACGTGTGTCATCGGACGCAAATTGAGAGCATGCTCAACCAGAAGAAAGGTAGTATGCAGTACCTCATCCGTGAGGCGACGCGTGCCAAGAATAGCGAAAAAACATGCGCTTGAAGCTGCTTACCAACCTCTCCCCAATACCACCCTGATGTGGTGCGCTGGGTAGATTGAATCTCCACTTTATACCTTTGTGAACAAGCTCAGCTGCAATGTTGTCAACGTTCCAGTTTTCAATAGTTTCTCGGAGTTCTTTCTCCGCTCCAATAAAGCTAGTGCCATCGTCCGACCAAATTATGGCAGGTGTACCCCTAAGTGTCACAAACCACTCAACTCCTATAACACAAAAACTGGTGTCCATGGATGTAACTATCTCGACATGGACAGCGCAAGCAGTGAGGCAGGTGAAGAGGAAGCCCCACCTTTTCTCAGTAGTACGGCGGACATTAACATAGAACGGAACAAAGTAGTGAACGCCGGTGTTCTTGAAAGGAGGACACGGGTAAGCAAGTCTTACCTTAGGTAATTCAGACATGATTGGTTCCATAGTTACAGCTTGGAATTCTCGGCATCTCAGGCAATGTGCTTTGATGGAACGCAAAGATGATCTTATTTTCAGTACTGTATTTTGTTCCTGCACAATTGATCTTAGGTATTCAACGCCTTGATGATAATGTTTTACGTGGTTGTGTACAAGGAACAGTTTTACAAACGGATGTCATGAATCTAAGATGATTGAGTACTTTACGTTAAACCCAACCTCCATTAACTGCTTTATGCTGCCCGACGAACGGATTTGCCCATTTGGACTAAGGAACGGTGAATGTGGAGCAATTCGATTGCTCCGTTTAACAGATTTTTGTTCCAGAAGACCCCTTCTTTCAGTTTCAAGTACTAGAGATGACTCTCGGCTTCTTCGAGCTCAGTAGAGTCAGTAATGCTACCATCGAGGTTACGGTAGCCGGCATCTATCGGAGAACGTATGCGGCAATGCGCAAGTACTTTTGATAAGAACTAAACTTATGAAACGGAAATAATGAAGAAACGGGATATGTGGGTTTTTTGACAGATGTAGCCAGTGATACAGTGACTTCTATAGTGACTGCTTGGTTGACGACAAGTTTGATGTTGTTAATGACGTAATGACGTCTTTGTTTGGTACGAACGGGAAACGCGATTTAGCTAGGAAATGTGGACATGTGACCCAACTGCTTAGTTGCAAAATTTTAGAGGAAATTCCACGCGTGCCAGCGTGATTTCCCTCAGTTGCGACGTGGCTCCATTGCTCAACGCAGTTTTACTCCAAAATTTCGCAAACACGGTTTACAACAAAGATCACGTTGCAACTCATTCGAGTTAATCCATTGGAGAACAGTTGTGCTGTCTGTCCACATGAATAATTGGTTAACAGTTACAGGAAGTGCCCCAACAATTTCGTTCTTCAGCCGAGCGGCAAGTAGAGCTGCCTGCAATTCCAGTTTTGGGACAGTCATTACTTTTATTGGCGCAACGCGCGCTTTCCCCAATACAAACGCAAACTCTGTTTTCACGTTGCCCTAAGGAGCTGTTAATCGAGCTCGAAAGAATGCGACGGCACTAAAAATATCCTGGGAACTGTCATCGAACATATGCAATTCTACATTAGTTAAGGGTCCAGTAAAATAACTTCGAGGAATTTTGATGTTTTCAAGCTTGGTAAGTCTGCACTCCAAATCAAAAATCTTTGAACCTTGTCTTGCGGGAGTTCATCATCCCAATGTTTTCCTGTGATACGCCAGATGTCTTTTAAGAGCAGTCGAGCACCAGCAGTAAACGGTGCGACAAGACCAATGTGGTCAAAGACTTTCGAGACAAGACTTAGGACCAAGCGTTGCGTGAAGGACTTGGTGATAGCGCAGCTTGTACCCCGACTCACAACTAAAATGTCATTAGTGTGATCCCATTTTAGTCCAAGCACGTGCGATGAATCCTCCCGGCATGAAACATTTACCTTGGGCTCATTAGATTGAGGAGAACCATCAATTCGATCAAGCAGATTTGGAACATTGCTTACAAATTTTGTAAGCTTGAATCCACCGAGATGGAGAAGATGTGCCAATTCCTTTCATCTATTGATGACTTCTCAGGAGTCTCCACTGAGTTAAGGTAATCGTCCATGTAAAAGTTTTAAAGGACGGCTTTTGTAGCTTAGGGGTAAAACTTTGCATTGTGTCTGGCAGTTCGTTGTAATGCATAGTTGGCGCAGGTGGGCGAGTCTTTGTCCCCGAAAATATGGCACGTAAATTGATACACTACAACGTTAGTTGTGGGGTCCTCTCGCCACAGAAAGCGAAGTGATCGTTGCGTGTATAATGTTGACTCAGCTTTGGGTTGCACTGTTTACATTTGATTGATTTTGTTGACTCATCTCCGTCATATGGAAAGTTTTAATGCTTCGAGATCTACTATTTTCCGAAGCAATTGCCGATCGATTTCGTTGTGTGACAAGTTATTGATAAAAATTTATCTTATCACTTCTTCTTCATAATCTTTTAAAATGCAGTTTTCTGACAATTCCTATGTATTAGTTTGGAATTTTTTCTCGCCCTCTTCGTTCTTTTGTTTCCTTGAATACATAAAATGCGTATTTAACGTTATTTTCGTTCCGTTGCGGCAACGTACTTTTTTAGAAAGTTTCAGTCTCATCGCGCCGCTCACTCATAAAAAAGGCAAAGATTTTTTTATGTAAGCATTTTTTAAAAGTATAGCACTAAAATCAGAAGGTCACGGTAAGTCGTGATCTCTTTTGGAGTATCTTTGCCATTCTTCGAACGGAAAGAACCACAAGTGACTGCTCCTGTGTATTAAACATAATCGATAATCTTGAAAAATATTAAACTATTTTAGCAAAAATAGTCGCCATCTCTTCCTTAGAGCTTTTTTAATTTCAGATTTTATCGAAAAGCACACGCTAATGAAAAAAATAAGTCTTACTGAGGTGCAACTCTCAAGAATGGCGTACAAGCTTTTTCCTCTATATCAAGAGCATAATCAGCTGTAACTGTCGCGTTGACAATATAACTGGCTGGCAACAAATCATGTCATTTTTGCCATACGACTTTGTATGATGTGAGAAAATCTCCAAAGCATGAATTGTTTTATTTATTCAAAATTTTGTTGATTTTTTGTTTTGTAATTTTAGTTGCTGACTTTCGTTTTCACTATGTTTACAAGTTTGCAAGATGAATGGAGGATAGTGTTTGGTTTTGATTTGCGCCGTGCCCATCTATGAACGCTGCAATAGTTCTCAAATACTATTTTTGAAAAATCTGCGCAATGTTTCAACTCTTTCCAAGAGCAATTGCTAGCTAGTTTCAAATTTTTCAATATGAAAGCAAAGATGCGCTCGGTTGAGTGTTGCACCAAAATTGATTTTCATTTTATCAAAAAAGTCTATGAAAATATTTGTATGAAAATACTGACGTCGATTAGTAATTTTTTTAAAATGCAAACGAACAGATTTCTTTTTCAATCACGCTAGTTTTTTTAAAAAAATTGGTTAAACAAAAGTTTTTTCATTTCTTTATTTGTATTAAAAGAAATGACCGTTACTCAAATATAATTCAGATTTTCTTTGCAACAAGAAAGACCTCAATAAACCATAGCCATGTCTATAGTTCATTGAGTAATTAGCTATGGCGTACTTGAATCACAGTTCAGTTTTTCTCTCAAATGATACAAAGCCAGAACGAAGCATATATAAAAGTTTCTAAAAGTATTATGAACACTCTATGGTTCCAGACTGTTATATGTTCTTTGTTTTTATCAGTTATTTATCTATTGTCATATTAGTTTTATGTACATTACCAAATATGCTAGTAATAACTAAATAAAGATTTGTTTTTGATTAGAGTACTTGTTCACAGGTGATTAAAATTTGTGTTCACCTGATCCCTAAAACCTTTCAAATCTGAGCGATAAATGTTTAAAAAAATTGTAATTCCCTAAATATAATATTTTTGATCCATCAATTTGGTTCAGATAAATGTTTTCGTCTGGGTTCGAATTATTTTCTATGAAAACCCAACAAAACCCTGATTGCCAAAAGTCTATTGATTTAGGGGTGAAAACAAAAATGAAACTAAATATGAACATGTTTCCAGCCGGTTCAAATGTAAATTCAGTTTTAAAAAGGGGGAAGTTTCGAGACAGAATTTTGCGCTTAGTTAATAAGGTCACAGCGTGAACATTATTAATAACTCTCCCTTGGTTTCTGAACTATGGTCATAATTTGGTTGGCCAGTTTATAGCCATAAGGTTGTCTGTATGTGGGCTTAAGCACACCAAATGTTAATGTTTCTTTTGAGGCGCAATGTTGTGTTATGTTGCATGTCAAATTAAGCTTGCCATGCGGGCCAGTATGTTTGTTCAAAGGACTCTGCTGCTCAATGTTTTGACATTCTTCGCCTCAGAGCGTAATTTCTTCCTCTGTTTCTACTTTAAATATATGAGAGTTATTTTCGATCTTGGGACGGATAGAGAATGAAAGAGGGTTAAATGCAGGTAAGTGGGTGAAACTTTGTAAATGAAACACCTTTTGATTACGATTTACATTTTTGCACAATTTGCACACCCAGTATAATAATAATGATATTTCCCTTATTAGCCGAATTGTTTTTAAGCCTAAATCCTGGCTCATGTACAATAATAATTATTATAATTAATTTGTTTTCAGAAAAATTAGATAGCAAATCACAAACAATGTTTCAAATTAGTTTTGATCCTTTCGGACACAAGAGAACGCCAAAAAGGTAGTGATGCCTCAGGTGCAGCGTCTTTTCCAGCACAAAATGTACTTTTCGTTGATATAATCATGGAATTAACCCGTACTCGAATGTACACAGTAATTGCTTTCGATTTAGCTAGTGAGAGCAAATATGCCCTCCCGGATCTGAGTGTCATAATAATTCAGTACTGAATCATCAAAAATCCATTCTGATTTTTTCTATTTCAAGAATTCTTGACAGGGCATTTTATAGCCTGATAATTGTAAATTTCAGAAACCGTTTATGATTTTACTCTTCTCAGACTGAAAAATAGACTGGGTTTGGTCTGCACAGAATGAAATTTTGATGAGTCATGCACTGAATTTTTTCTGGACAGCCTAAAATTCAGACTGATTTTTTTCTGCACATTAAGACGTTCAGCCTAATTCTTGTTAATAGAGAAACGTTGTCTGAAATCAAAAAGGTTCAATTTAAAAGAGTACATAAGGTGAAATATTCATTCAAAATTGCAGTTTTTGATAAAAATCAATAGAAAGTTTGAGTTTTTCAAGAGATCTGAAACTCACAATATCTCAGTTTGTTACAACTCTGTTCTGCTCTTCATTCTCCGTATTTGCAGAGATTCTCCAGAGATTCACCATATTCGCAGAGGTTCACCATATTCACAGAGATTCTCCATATTCGTAGCGAGCAACGTGTAATCTCCATAACTGTACTCTCCATAGCAACGTGAACCATCGTATGTGTTCATTCACGGACTTCTGAAGGGGCTGTTGCACCTTGTACCTGCACCAACAGCCACCAGTGTGTTGGGTTGGTTGGGGGGGGGTGTTGGGTTGGTTGGGGGGGGGGTGTGTTGGG
>NC_134470.1:17469654-17517765 GCF_964194025.1 Convolutriloba macropyga
ATATAAAATTTATAAAGTTTGCAAACTATCCATCAGGATTTCGTAGAATTCAACCGTATTTAGACTGTTATCTTGCAAGACCCTAACAAGATTAGGACGTTTATCTTGTAAGAGTCTTGCAAAAATTAAACGGTTACATTGCAAGATTTTGAAAGAAAGAATTTCAAGATTATGCTTTCTTTCACAAGATCCCTCGAAGAGCTCTTGCAAGATTGTACTTTTTCCATGAGACAACCGTCCGTAATAGACTGGGTGTATTTCTATTGGACTTTTTCAAAAATAATCGTGATTTTTCATTGCCGTCCTACATTTACAGATTACTTTTCGGTGCGGACGTCAAAAAGTTTTTGCAGTTCATTTTACCAGTATAAAGCAAAAAACGATTTTGATCATAGAATCACACTCTGAATTGAACGAAAACTTCAGGCAAATTTCAAGAAGACTAGGTAATTTTTTAAATAATGAGGCAGTAGAATAAATAAGAGTGCTTTTAACTATGAAAAAAACTTTTAAGGTTTCTAATTGTACAAAAACACTTGATATTAAACTCTTAATACCCATTTACGTCACACTAAATGGAGGAGGCTCATATACAACTCAAAATGGTCTTGTTTCTAACTTATACGATGAAAAGAGCAGTTTCGATTTGTTTTCGTCTACTGATTGACGCTCTTTCTAAATTATAACTTAACTATGTCACTTAGCTAAAATATTTCCGCCCTCGAGCGGGGAAAAGCCATTTTTCCATGGAATCCCTTCAATATACACTAATGATATCATCTGATTAAAACGAATGGTAAATATACACACGCAATTTGTCAGTCATTTCCTGTTTATACGTTGATAGCTTCCTAATTTCGAGAGCAATATATAGCTTTTTTCACGCTGTCCTTTTTGTTTCAGCTCTTCATTTCAGCTTATTTGCAACAACCCTGCGTGACAACTCTATCGCTTGGCTAGAAATAATTAAAAATCATCTAAATTCGGGCAAAAACGGTTTGCGCTAAAACAACAGAGAGTCCTCAATTTAATTGCAATCATCACCGTAATGAAACGCCCTTCTCTTTTTGTTCAAATTGGGCTGCAAATTTTATTAATCAGCGCCATTTTGAAGCAAGTTCAAGGTGCGCAAAACTGGGCGCATTTTCATCCAATCAGAATCGAGCGTTCACTGGTGACGTCTGATGATACCTTCAAAACATCAAACATTCTGAGCCCAAATGCGAACAGCACGAACAATTCTTCGTCCGCTACCAAACTCGGAGATTCTTCAAAATCTTCGGAAATCGAACAAAAAATGATAAACGAATCCGACGATTGCATGCTTTGGATACGGATTAACCCAAACGAAAAGATCGAACTGGCTTACCAAATTGCCCGGGCTTCGGTCGGAGTTTTTGCGATGGTCGGCAACCTGCTTATTATCCTCTCCGTTCTACGGTTCAACTACCTGAAAAAAGCCTCGGCTTACTACCTCTGCAATATGGCGCTGGCCGACTTCCTTCTCGGGTTCGTCGGGGCGACATACTACCTTCGTGTGTCGTATTTCAGCAAGACTAATCAGATAACAAATAAATTGAGTTTTGTCGTGTACAATTTCTCAGTTCTTCACAGTATGTTGAGTATGGTAATCGTAGCAGCCGATAGGTTCAGTTATATTTGCCATCCTTTGACGTACGAGGCAAAAGTTTTCGCAATGAAACCGTACTTGTTTATTTTGCTGTCGCTGGCGTGGACTTTGATCATAATTGCGTTGTTGACATACATCTACGTCCTGCATACAGAGATCATTATCAACTACGGCACCATTTTCGATCTGGGTAAGTTCTGATTGTTTCATAAACTGTCGTCCCTCCACCCCCCATATTTTTACACCCATGGGCTTTTTAATATGTAAAATCTCACAAATTGCCTACAAAAATGTGCTATAAGATCTCCTCACAAAGAATTCAGAAGACAGTTTGTATATCATACAAATAAAAGCTTCGAAGATCCTACACGACAAAAATTTTCTGTAAAAAATTCAACCAAGAAATTTCTCCGAAAAAAAGAATTTTGAGTTCAAATCTTGTACTGTGAAAATTTATAGCATATGGTCCTTTAATTTCTTATCATTTCATTCAAAAAGCCCGTTGACAAGTTAAAACGAGATCATAGACCTTCAGCATGGATCTTCTACAAAGTAAAAACTGTGGTAGAAACGGATATAAATTTTTTGCTTGCCTTTCCTCTTGTTACATTAACAAGGCCTTGTAATAATAAGAAAGATTGAAATATTAAACTTCAGTAAAAAAAATAAAAAAGTTTTTCAGTTAAATAAGGTTTTAATACAATTTTCAAAAATCAGCGGAGTCATGGTCAACGTCGTTTATGACAAAAAAACAGGTAGTGTCATTGGTCACCACATTGTTCAAGTGTTGCTCGCTCATTACCCTCGTAGTTTGTGAAGGTCAAGCTTTACTTATTTCCTTAAACCTCTATTTTATTTAAAAAAATATAATTAAATACTAATGCAACGCAAAATTGAGTCAATATCTGTTGACAATTTTCGTTTCTAAATATAATAACACGGAGCACGCTTTATCTTAACTCAGATTATTACGTCAATTCCAAACCGAAATCCTGATGTGTATTTGGAAAGTTATATGGATAATCTACATGATTAACCACCAACTCTTGACGTCAATTGTGCATGGAAATGTGAAGTTTGGAGTTACGTCGACATATTTGGGTTTAACCAAACAACAAAAAAAACAGACTACAGATTGAAGTGAAACCACAAGAGAGGAGCAGAAATTTTAAGTTTGAATGTTCAATTGACATAAATTGAAGATTGTCGCAATCTCAGTTAAGCAGTTTGAGTGATTTGAGGGAAAAATCAAAGAACCCTTGATATCTAATCAATAGGGTGACGAAAAACTAGTTTTCGTTGACCAGACGAACAATTAATATCTAGTTCATTGAAAGTGATAGACGGTGAAAGATAGATATACAGTTCAAAGATATGATTTTTCCAAACAAAAAAATCAGATGCTACGTCGACGTTATAGTTTTGTCACCAGTGAATAACGAAGGAGTTCTGTTGTAACCAAAAATTCGAGTCCGCTCGAGGCAAAAGACGAATTTTCCTCTGTGAATTGTGATCTAATTTGTTTGGGCCCGCGAGCTTAAGCTTAGTGAGCATAATTTTTATGACCCCTTGGCACAAGTGCTTTTTTTACATAGTAACATGCTATATAACAACATATAATTTGTAACTGAGGGTCATAAAAATAAGGGGGCAAACAGAATAGATCCGTGAATTGTGTTTTATTCTGAAACTGAAAGGTCCCTCTTAGATTTGTTTATAAACCATAACAGTGAAGAACCTATAGAGTGCAATTATCCAGTTTTGAATTGCACCAGTTTGAATTTTTGTCTGAGTTATAAACAAAAACTCAGAAAATTTAAATGACTATTTGATTGGAATTAATTGGTTAATTCCAGAAAACAAAGTTTTATTTCAGCAAAGCTGAACGATCAGTTGTTTGGACTGATAATGCAGCATTTAAAGCAACCGCAATCTACAGTATAGCGGATGTAAAGTTGCAAAAGCGAAAGACAAAACTTGATACCCCGACAGCCCGTAAACCGTCAATAGCGAACTGGGCGGTGTAAAACTTTTCTTTTCATTGCCACGAAAGCAGCCGTTACATTTAGTCCGCCAATAGGGAGAGTGGAATACAAGCTGCTATCTAACCTTGAACCAAGCAAAAAGTCAACGAGCTGCAAAAAAGCTACGTTGAAGTGCGAACTCTGCTAAAAAAAATCACAGGACAGAAAATAGTCAAGCTATGGCGTCAAGGTCAAGGAATAATGACACGGTCACGTAGTCACAGCAACCTAGAAAGATGAATCAAGCGCTGCATAGAGCAAATTGGGCTGCAGACAAAAGAAGGCTACGGACTGATCAAGAATAAAGATCGGCCTAGCAAATTTGAAATAGTAAGTCAACAAATATAGTGTTTTGATATTAGCTCAGAGAAGCTGGTTGACAGGGGGGAGATATCTCTGACATTTTTAATTTATACAGACAACACGAAAATCTGACAACGAGATTTTTATATCAAATTAGAAGTTAATTGGTTGACATATATCCAGGGTCGGGCTAACATGGCGGGTCGCCAAAATCAGACATCTCTACAAAAGAAGGCTGCAAAGCCACATGATAAAGTTTCAAGATCTATTGGAGAAACTTCCCCAAGCACAGTTAACAGTCAACAAAAGGCACATCAGGACAATGAGTCAAAAACGTACTCCGATCAAAGATCAAAGAAGGCAGAGAAGCTTGCAGCTCATTAAAAGGAGTGCAAATAAAAGATGCTTTTAAAAACAATTGAATATTAATTGAAGCGAAAAGAGCTTGAGGTAGAACCGAATCGTTTAGAAGAAGTAGGTTTGCTCAAACTCTAGTTCGCAAAGGAAGCACTTGGTGCTAGAGATTCCGGATCTGATGATGGTGGAGCGTTTTGTCTCCTTTCCACTTTAACAGTACAAGTTTGCAACTTTGAAATCGTAGTTTTGGTAATGCGAAAAACAGACATGACAACTCTTATCGAGTTCGTTTTGATCAAGAAAGCTTACTTAAATCCAGAATCAGGCGGTAATCTTTTTTAAATTAAAAATTAACCGTTTACTAGACCGGTTTAAAGTGATGTACCGAGCACTAGAATTAAACTACCAAAACTGAAATTCAATTTTTCCGACGGAAAACCATTCGAATGGCAGGAAATGTCGAAAGTGTTTGTAACAACAGTTCATAACCGATCTATACCTAACACAGAGAAAATGAGCTACTTGAAAATATTGTTAAATGGTAAAGCAAGAGCGGCTTTAGCAAATATGGGTAACTCCGGAGAGCTTTATGGTGCGACTTGGCCAATTTTATCTAATTTTATAGGCTCAGCTCAATACATTGTGAACTCAACACCCCATCCAAATTCATGATTCAAAATTTTTATTCGGTTATTCCCCAACCATCAGTAATGCAGTCCGTTTTTTGAAGCACTACAAATGTGAGGGTGGCTTGCGATATAGTGCAGCACTGCATACTACGATTGAAAAGTTGCAACAAAAACTGAAAGAGTAATGAGGGTTCTATGTAGGTGAAACCAAAGAGACCAACCAGATTTCCGTCTCCTAAAAAAATTTTGTCACAATACTGTTTTTTTTACGAATGCATGTCACAGCCGCCACGGGAACATAAGGAGTTTAATCGACAAAACGAGAACAAATGTAGGCAATTCTCTTAGTGATCAAACTTTAGTGAGAGTTCAAACGAGGGGCGCGAAGCCAAAATCATAATCACTTCCCATTAGTTGATGATACACATAAAATTTGTACGGTCTTTTATTCAAAAACTTGAACGTGAATGATCATTATGCAGCTGCGATGAAGCAACGATTATGTTACCGATGTCTGGGAAAAGGGCTTCCAATCAAAGAATGTAAATTCAACGCATGTGGTATAAATGGAATTTTCCGAAAAACACAACCAATTGCTACACTCAGAAATCAAAATAGACGACGGCAATCATGCAGTCAACTTAAGCGGAACAACAGTCAATGAAATTAACGAAGTTACGAGTTTTCTTCAGATAGTTCCAGCCTCGATTCAGACTGATAGCAACAGATTAAAAACACGTCTTCATCGTTAGTGAGTCAACGGTATCTATCATCGAGAAAAGTGTTAAAGAGAATTTGCAAGCCGAAGCTGCCGATGTTGCGCTTAACAAATCTGGCATACACGGAACAAATGATTTTAGGAAAGAAAAATTGTCCATCAAATTAAGAGGACCGCATTCGAAATCCCATTCAATCGAAACGCTTATACAACTGTCAATTTCATTGAGAACCACAAACTAGGGCTAAATTAAACTGCGGCAAAGCCTCAACCGCTTAATTGTCCTCCAAAACGAAACCTTGAAACTGATGAAATTTGGCCAAATTTTAGGCCAAGATGACTACAGGCTACAGAGGCAATTGGATGACAACATAGGACCACAAAAGGAACTTCTCGTCGGTCTAACAGAATTAGGATGGGTAGTCACTGACCCGTGGCGGTCAAGAGAAACCGAAAAGTTTGTCTTTTCACCTTCACTGAAGATGTCAAATCTGTCGAGAATATCTGAAAATGGTGGGACAGAGAAACATATGCTTCCAAAATCAACGTCGTCAGTCATTGAAAAAACAAACCGCAGGCACAAAAAATGATAGAGAGTACGACGAAGTTTACAAGTGGAATGAAGTGGTAACACTGTGGAGTGAACCACAGTAAATCTTCTCGAGCAGCTACAGCTCAACTCAGCATTGGGTCAGCTTTACTCATTGAAGTGAAAGTTCCATGGGGATTTGAACTTGAAAACTTTGTATCAAAAGTCATTAGATACTGTCGTAGAAAAGGGATTCGTAATGATACTGGTCGCGTCCAAAGAGAAGTGCACGTTGGAGAAAGAGTGGTATATGCCACACTATCGAGTGCTAAACCCGACAAGTCTGGCAAGTTTATTTGCAATTCTGCATCAAATTACAAAGCAGTATGCCTAATTGACAAGCTTTTAGAGGGACCTGCTCTACTGCATGGGTTGATTGGAACGCTTTTCAGATTTTGTGAAAGACCAATAGCCCTGAGAGCAGATATCGAATCGGTGTTGCGGCAAGTGCAATTTCCCGAGAAGGATAGATTATGCTTGTGGTTTCTATGGCACCCGAGAACTATTGAACCTAGATCGAATACAAGAATTTCAGTCTCACGTATTAGGAGACAGAATTTTCCAAATTGTGCAAGCTATGCTATCAAACGATTGGGAATCGACAAGGAAGAATTATATCCAATGGCAGCAAAAGCAATACAAATCAACTTCTACAGGGACGACTTCATTAAGTCAGTAGGAACCTCTGGAGAAGCAATCGACATCTTCAGTTGCAAGATCTTCTTTCGTAGCTTTGCTTTGAACTGGAAAAGTGGATAACCAACAGCGAACAAATTTCTGAAACAGTCCCAGAAGACTTGAAGTCAATAAGCTTCACGAAGAAAGCTGAGATCGAACCTCACTTCGAGGCATCTTCAGAGCTTGAACTACAATGGGCTGTTAACGACGATAGTCTTCAAGTGTGCAGAATTGCCAATGAGAATGTTGAAGAAGCACCCATAACTCAGAGGAAGATTCTTTCACTAGTATCTTCGGTCTTTGACCCAATCGGTTTGTTTACCCCGTTCAGTGTTCATATGAGAAGACTTCTCCAAAAAATCAGGATTAAAAATTGTCATCAATGGGGCAACGAAGAAAAAACCTGGTGAAACACCAGAGTTCCTGAAGTGAAACAAGCAGCTGTCAATTGTAGCTGAAACAAGCCTCGATAAAAAGTACTTCAATGCAGCGAAAGACGAATCTGAACTTCGTATGTTTTTTGACGCATCTGAAGACACGATGTGTATAGTAGCCTATCTGCGTTCCCATCCGAAGGAAAAAGCAGCCGATTTAGCATTTTTAATAGCAAGATGCGGAGTGACACCGGAAAATTCAATACCGCGACAAGGAAAATTCAATACTGCGACTGGAATTGCAAGCAGCACTCAAGGCAGTGAAGCTGAAATAACAGATAATCAAGAAACACAAAATGAGCATACATATATGTAGTTCTTGGTCAGATTCAACGACAGTACTGCAGTGGATATATAGCTCCCATCGTAAACAGCAAGTGTTTGTGCACAATCAAGTGGCTGATATAAAAGATACAAATAATTTTTGATAGTGGAAGTATGTGAGCGGTATCACCAACCTAGTGCTTATTGGCACTAGATTAATCAACATTGTCGAACTCAAGAGGAATGAGTGGCTCACTGTGCCGCCTAGTTAAAGCAACTGCAGAAGGAATGGCCAGAGCAAGTGAACATATTGTTTGCCTCAGATGAAGAGAATATACCCTCATCATTTTTCATGTTAAAGGCTGAAAAAATCTGTTTTTATTGGGAACCTTTCAGTAATTTTAACAAACTAGTAAAAACAATAGCATTTGTGCAACGAGCTTTTAGCAAAAGCAAGCCAGCAACAACACTACTAAGCCTGGAAGAAAGAGAGAAAGCGAAAGCAATTATACTCCAATAAGTACAGCAAAAACAGTTTGGAGAAGAGGTGAAGTCCCTCGAAGTTGACAAGGAAATTCCAAAAACCTTTAAAGTCCTACACAATTCTTAGCTTGCCTTGATGGGGAAGCCATTTTCGCGCCAAAAGTAGAATATACTAATTTCAATTGGACTTCAACGCAAATCATCCAACATTGCTACAATGGAAACATTGTGCGGTTGAATTCCTCTTGCAAAACGAGCACACGAATAACCATTATGGAGGAACTGAGCATTTTAGGAACGTTGTTCAGCCAAGGATCTGGATGATAGGCTTACAAAATCCTCTGCGTTCATTTAAAAACAAATTTTTTACCTGCAGAGAAGGCAGAGTTCAAGCTATTACGCCAGTTACGGTAGATCAGCCAGAATAATGATTTGAAACTCCGGCAGCCTATACTGAGTTTGGAGTAGATCACTTTGGTCCATTCGTTGATCAGATTGAGCGAAGGAACGAAAAGCCATGGTATTGTCTGTTTACGTTCCTAACTGTGAAAGCAGTGCAGTTAGAAATAATATATACGTTAGACACAGATAGTTGTCTCATTGCAAATATGCAATTTTTGGGCAAAAAGTCAAGCCAACCACGATATTCAGCGACAACGGGACAAAATTTTTTGGAACTAAAACAGAATTTGAAGAATACAATGTAGCATGGAACAAAGGAGGAATTCAAACACCTCTATTTCAAAAAGAAGTTAGATGTATGTTCAACCCTCCCGCGGCCCCTCACTTTGTAGAATTCTGGAAACGTTTTGCGTTGGGGAAAGGAGTAATCAGGGAAATTGTTCTGTCGACAACGATGTGTGTTGTTAAATAAACATTGAACGCAAAACAGTTGACAGCATTCAGTTCAGATCTCAATGACTTGGAAGCATTGACTCCCAGTCACTTCTCTCTTGGCAGCAAAATGTTTTCTTACTACCCCTTCTACCATGTGTGGAGCAATTTTGCGATTTTTTAACCATCGACTGCTATTTCGACAAAGTTAAGCTTATGGAATGCTCATTTGGGGCACATTTCGGAAATTGTATTTGACAACTTTTACGAATGGTCAACAAAGAAACCCACGGCAAACGAAGAGCTTGAAAAAGGCTATTTTATTTGTTCGGTCGAAGACAGGCACCAACCCGGCTATTATAAACTGTTTCGAGTTACAAAGACCCCGAAGAGTCTGACAGTGTAATTCAGTCATTGCCAATTCCATCAAACGATGGTGTTTACAAAACACCAGTGGTGAAGCTCCCGAGCGTTACTAATTTCCTCAAACGTTTTTATTCATTGAAGGAACAAACTTTGAGACGCATGCAACGAAAGATTGATTCACTACATTCCGCCCTATTTCGTTCCTAAATGTAAAAAAAGGAAGGACGCTTTATATTATATTAGATTGTTACTCTCCTGTCTCTGTGAATTGTGTTCTGCTCTTAGACAGAATGGTCCCTCTTAGATTTGTTCATGAACACAAACAGTGGACAACCTTTAGGGGTACAACCTTTCGGTTTTGAAGTGCCCCAATTTGAATTATTGTCTCAATTTTTAACTAGATTCCAGAAAAATTGTCTGATTAGTTGATTGGATTTAATTGAGTAGGGCAAGTAAACGAATTTATATATCATCAAAGCTGAACGATTATTCAATTGAACTAGTGAAACAAAGTTCAATGCAGCCGTAATTCACAGTATAATATTTCAAAAAAAAGCCAATTGCACAAGTTGGTATCCGGAGAACTAGTAAAGCGCTAATAACAATCTGGGCGGCATCAATTTTTCTTTTTCCTTGATAGGAAAGCAGCCGTTAGATAGTAGTTTGTATTGATTTGAACTCAGCTGAAAATTTTATGATTTTATGCAAAAGCCAACTCTTTAATCTCTTATGGGTTGTGTGGGTCATTTTTTGTTTATGTTCTGAGTCCTTTATATAGATAAATGAAAAGTTTGTCTGTTCCAATACACGATCTTAAAGATTCTAAAGCTGTTACAATCAGGTTTTTTATATGATAGGGTTGTTTGGTATTCGTTCTTGATTGAAAATTTGTTTGTGGGAGACGTACAAAAGCTGCGCTTTATTCTTTTTGCTGGAAATTCCAACGCTTTTGCTAATATTTCTTTTGGCATTCCACGTGACATTCGACTCAAAATTTCATTTTCTATTTTGAGTCTTTTTGCAAAGTGCTTCGATTTTCTCATAAGTATCAGTTTTTGTGTTAATGTCAACACAAATTTTCATTTTGTTAAAAAGAAAAAAAGAATTCCACTTTTTTAAGGGCAGGGAATGCAATCTTATGTCCTGTTCAAATTCTTTAATTTAGGTTCACCGATGCAACCGCTTGATTTCTTAATGATTGCTTTTGAATTCTCTGTGATATAAAATGGTCCATGGTTTTGTCAACAGACGTAAGTATGTCAGCTGTTATCCGCAAAAGTATGATAGTTACAATTTTTCGTTAAAAAAGTGCATATCAAAAAAGATTTAGTTCAGAGTTCTGACACAGCATTCATATATGCTGATGCAACGCCTCAAAGTTTTTGCCTTCGTTTCTTTTTAGTAGATTATAATGTACTCAGTTTATTGAACAATAACATCTCGCAATATTTCAACAGGGATGAACAGTTTTATTTCTCTATTTTGATCGTTAGTTTTTAGATGTAGTTTTAAGATCTGAACGTTTGCTTTCAGTGGTATTATTGTCTATGTAGTTCACATTTTTAGATTGTAATTTCTTAGTTTATTTCTGTATATTTTTTGTGTTAATGAAACAGATTGAGTTTATGCAACGATCTACAATTAGAGAAATTGAACAAATTTTGATTTCCGAGTTTTTGCGTAAAGCATGCTACTCAAATTTTAAAAATTTTGAAATTGTTAAATATAAATTTTATTCGGTGTTGACAAAGTTCAAGCATGCTATAGAGATATGCAACAGAGTTAGTTTTTCTCTCTTCCTAGTTCAATATTGAACTTATTAGATAATTTTTTCTATTTGCATTAGAAATTTCACTACAGTGCTCGAATAAACTCGAATAAAGTACAGTGCCTTAAATAATGCCTGATAGAAAAACTGAGTTACAATGCTTGAAAATGTTTTTGTTTCAATTAACCTATAGATGTAAAGGGCTTCTAAAGCTGTCAAATTGTTAGTGTTTCGAAAAGTATGCAATGTCATTATCCAATAATGTAAATAAACAGCAGACCATTTAAATCACTTTTAAAAAACAACATATTTTTGAAACATAACTTTAAAATTTTCTGAATTACAGTCCTCAGATCTCTGTGGTTTGTGACTCTCAACCATTTCTTCATTTCAAATTGCTTTTGGCTTAGACGTCATTAAGTGAACCATCCGAACAAAAATCTCGTAACCAATAAGAATTGATTTAGCTCTTTCTTCTTTCATTTTGTTTTCTCAAAGTAATTACACCGTTGGAAATTGAATGCCGCAAAACCGAATTAACCTTTTGACATCTTCTTGTAACATTCCGATGTCTAAGAGGGGAATAGTTACCAATATTTATATAAATTATGCATAAATGTGTTTTTTCAATATGTAGAAATCCAGTTTCATATCTTTTGAGTATTTTTCCGTATATTTGACTTTTTCTTGTTCAAAGATTTCAATTTGATTTAATTTTTTCAAAATGAGGACATCGATAACAAATATTCTCAGCTATTAAAATACTCGATTCGCAAGAACTGCAAGGGTCAGATATTCCTTGGACATTTTCTCAGGAATCTCTTCTTTTTTCTGGGGTTATAATTTAGGCTTTTTATTGCCTTCGTTGTAATCGTTTGCCGTTAGAATTTCAAATTTAATATCACATGTTGGACTCTTCTGTCATAACAGAGGTTTGTCTGAACATTTTATCCCAGTTTGTTAATTTTGCCAAATCATTTCCATTTTTACGTAGTCTATCAGAAAAAAAAACATTTATTTAGCTGAGCAAAATCACTATCTTTAGAACTCATATGTCCGCTTTGTTCGCTATTGAATACCATTAGTTTGCATTTTTTTAACATTTGTGAGGTAATATATGCTGAAACACGAACAAAGTACTTCCAGAAATTTTTTGACGTAATGAAACAGTGTTTGAAGATATAATTTTAACGCTTAAGCGCAACTGAAACTAATTGATCTATTGCTCAAATTAAAAAACCGTTGCTAAAAAGTCTTGAACAGCTCAAATGACACTTGAAATTGAATCCATCACTATTTTAATTACAGAGATTTATTTCAGACAGCAAAGCAAGCATACGTAGATTAAGAATTTTTAAGTATCTCAAACTTTTAATTTCATATGCCTCACAAACAGTAAATTTTGGGTGTAAATTCATGGAAACGTAATTTTTGCGATTTTTCGGCAATTCTAGATTTTTTTTGGTAATTCGTGCTCATTTTTGCTTCTCAGCTTTTTTTCCTTAGGTTTTCCAGAAATAAATCATAGCATATAGTTAAACTAGCGCTTTTGACACTCATAATTATTTGTTTTTCAGTCCTCTAATAACTCGGTATATCAAAGTTCATTTCATTTGTCTAATATAATTTTTGTCATATCTGTGATCTAACAAAATCGTTATTATACACACAGCGTTATAGATTTTTGACAAAAATTGTTTTTGAATGAGGGTTCTAATTTAAGTTACTGCATCTTAGTTTAATGAGATTTTTGTTACTGCACACAAAACCAACCGTCATCAACAGAAGATTTTTCATTGTTTTCGACTTAGTTTTGTAAGTTTTTTATCATTCTTCACTTTGTTTCATACGCCTTGATTAGATATTTGTTTTTGTGCCTATATAGAATTATTGCATTAGTCGTGATTTTATTGTTCTTATCTACTTGTGGGGAAGGAACTACATACTCAAATGGGTTTTTTGTTTAGTCAATTTTGGTGGTTGATATTCCCATTGTATAAAAAAACGATAATTGGTGGTTATATAAAGCATAGGTACAGGTTTCTAGTCCCAACCGTAATGTTAAAGAAATGTCCATACATTTATCATTCAGTCTCCTACAAATACTGCGTCGAAACAGTCAAAAATGTTCCGACCTCACTTTAGTGCGGACGAGGGAACTATATACTCAAATGGTTTTTTTTGTTCTGTCAATTTTGGTTGATCGATATATTTATTGTAGAGAACTGAGACTGGTATCATTAAAGGCCTGTTCAGCGTATAATATGGAAACAAGGCGGCTCGGAAATGTGCGATGGCACATAAGGTCCCGACCCCGCCTAATCACAATTTTGGCATAATTGTCTACCAAATGAGGAACAGATAAACACAAAAATTATTTTTTTGGGAATCCCAAAAAACTCAAAAAAGCACAAGTATTTTTCAAAAAAAAATTGTGTATGAACGATAAGATAGCCTCCAAAGCAAACAACTCAGAGGAGCAAAAATTGATGCAATTGATTGCTGTGATATGCCAATATTAAGAAAGCGAGTCAAGTTGAACAGCAAAATCAATCAACAACAAACATTAATTACATCAAAAAATTTATGTCCGTTTTGAAAAAAAGAAATTTAATTAAAATGTTAACATACCATCAGACAAAACAAAAACTAAACAAAATAACTTATAAATCACCAGAAAAAATATGGGACCAGTTTATAAAAAGTTTTGGTAACAATTAGACAAAAAAGAACAAAAACAAAAAAGGTAAAAAATTCGCTTTTTTTTAAACAATTAAAGTCAAATTAATAAAAAACATTAGAAACCAAACAAAATATCCCAAAGGTTTACGATTACCAATTCTACTATAGAAGGGCTTTAGGAACTGTCCTCATTTATTTTTTTCAGCGGCTAAAAAGAACAACAAACAAAAATTCAATTGAAGCTTAACAGAAAACGCTGTCCAAACCGTCAAGCCATATTTTGGCCCTCAAAAATTTATCGATTGTGCCCTTTTCAAACAGCGACAAAGTAGTATATGGCCATTCATTAGTAAGACTAGGTAACAATTTGACAAAAAAGCGAAACGTAAAAGTATGTAATAGTTTTGATTTTTTTTTCGAAGCAAAATTACATCCAAAGTCATGAAAGACATTAATTACTAAAAGAACTATTTAAATAGGGTCAGTTATTCATCCACAGGAAGCCATGAGACCTGCAAATATCCAGATTTTTTCGTGCGTGTACAAAAACAACGTCAAGTATGACATAAACACAATTAATTTAACTTTTTTGTGAAAAACCGGTATCGAAGCCAGTAAGGTCATAACGAATACGAAAAAAATAGATTTTGGGACATCAATCCCCTTTGACACCTTCCTTTGTCACCCATAATGTCATAATTGACCTGTATTTAACCAACAAGATCAGGTAACAAATAGAAATTTAAAAAGAACAAAATTGCTAAGTTAAAAAGTTTTTTTTTTAGTTTTGTTAAACAATTTTTTCAAAGTCATTGAAGCCATCAGCTACGTACTAACATCAGAAGATCTGCTCATCAATTTGTCCATGAAAAACCGATGAAACCTATCCATTTACAGAAAATTTCATAGGACCCCAACGACAAAGTAAAAATGACGGTTAAAGACAAAATTTCAATTAAATTCTTCAAGAAAGAGGTGTCGGTGCTGTCAAAACGGTAATCTATGTTGTTCAGGATTTTAGTAAGTGCAATTATGATATATTTTGAGCGCTTATAATGTGATATGAGAACTGTCAATAATGTGATAAGGTGACAAAACTAGAAAACGTGAAAAACTGGCAAATATCTTAAAACAAAAAAACTGAAATCTAGTAGTATCAAAGGCAGAAAAGAAAACTTCAGGCTTAGAACCACAACCGAGACTAAACTTCAAATCAGTAGAATGAAGAAGTATTCTTTCTTTGCTGACACTAAGCTAGAAGTTGAACAAATTAAGAAAAAGAATAGAGGAGAAGTTAATTAAGCCATTATTTATTTGAAAATCAATTATTTTTAAAGGTCGAAATGACCACAAACATTCAAGAAAAAATTTAAATGCATTACCTTGGAGCTCCTTAGAAAGCCAAATAGACCTACTACTCCTGCGCTTTGATTTGATATGTTGTGTTCCTTTTTATTTAAAAAAACGTCTTTTTTAAAAAAAAAGACCGACTGATTGCAATCCGACTTCTTTTTGGATAGTAACAGTCCAAGATTGGCCCAAAACTAGCCCTGCTAATGATTATTGTCCGTTAGGAACAATTGATTTTTCGAATGTTGTAGATATAGATAATTTGTTCGTTGAAAACTCAAAAATAATTTCTGCATTTCTGAAAACCAACGAGTGAAGTTAGCAAAAAACGGCGAAGTTTTAATTACAGAGCACCCTCAACGGACGCCGAAGTAGGAATAGCCCCTTCTGAGTCTACAAGGATTGTATGAGTATTGTTTGGGGCTGTACTGCAGGCAAATTTAATCAAAGTGGACTAAAGTAGCTTATTTCGTGCCGTTTTTTGATGAAAAAGGCTGAATTTTGTATTATTTATCCAGAATTTTTTTCCAAAAAATTAAATCAAAACAATCAACAAAGCTTGTTTGTCTTTAAAAATATAGTCAACGACACTATTCTCAAAAATTTTATTAAATTTTAGAAAAATTGACGAAAATTTAGGCGAAAATTCCGGAAAAAGTGAATAAAAACAACGTGAATTCACTCTACTTTTCTCATAAGTTTAAACCTCGATAACTCCCTGTAGAAAACGAAAATTTAAAAAATCTTTTTAGTTCCATATTCTACGCTGGACGAGCTTTCTAATGATACCAGTCTCAACTCTCTACGATGAATATATCGATCGGCGAAAATTCACGGAACAAAAAAAAACCCATTTGAGTATATAGTTCCTCCCCCCTCAGGAGGGTCGGAACAATAAAACGAATCTTCTGATTTTCGTTTTTTACGGGGAGTTATCGAAGTTTAAATTTTTTTTAACGCTAGACTGAAAGACTTGTTTTAGTTCACATTTTTCGTATCTTTTGACCAAAATTTCAGCAATTTTGCTGAAAAATGATGAAGTTTTTGATGACAATATTATTGTGTTAATTTTTAAGGATAGAGAAGCATTGCCGTTTTGTTTTATTGAAGTTTTTAGTTAAAATTTTAGCCAGATTTTTTGGGTTTCAGTCTTTTTGGGTTTCAAATCAAAACTGGCTCCAAATGCGCTTCTGTATACCGCTTGTTTAAGTTGTTAAAATATGCCGGAAGTAGAGACCCAACATCAGCTGTCACAATCTCTGTAAACTCCAATGCAGGCCAGTTGTATAATTGCTCCTTATAGGAATCTTCTGGAACTAAAATTCTAACGGTTTTTTATATAAGTAACTCAACAATTAATACAAAATGAATCATTTATTTGGTTTATTTAAATTTTTCATTTTCTAATGCGTCTTTTTTGTAAACAAATAGAGAAAACATTGTTTTTGTTGGACGCGCAACAAAATCAGGGCTACGTTTGAATTCATCTTGGTTTTTTACAGTCATTGATTTTTCAGATTACATTGGGACGCCGTATTATTCAATATAATTTTGTGTTTTTGTTTTCTTAAATTGATTACTGACGAGATTGATTTTAAATCATGACCCAATTAAATACAGATCATTTTACCCAAAAATCAAGAAAAATGATTACATATAATCTCTACAGAGAAAAGCTCATAACTTTTAAGGCGTTGACAATTTGTGTTCGTAAACTTTTATAGAATTCTTGTGTTTTGACTTTATTTGTCGTTTTTTGCAGTCTCCTGATTTTTCCATTTTCAGCCTCCTGATATATCGTAACCTCAATTTTTACCGTGTGAAATGTATTCCAGTTGAAGGAAAAAAATACTTTCTGTAATGGTTTAGCCTTCAATTAATGGTTTATTGGTCTTCCTACTACGAATTTTCATAAAAAATTTTGTGAATTTTATATATCCCCCTATAATTGAGGTTGTTTTTGTTCCCTTTTAAATTTATCTTCTTAAACACAGCTCTAATTGGCATTCAGAGAATGAGCAAATGAACACTTTTAACGATTCCTAAAAATAGTCATAGTTTTAGCGACTGCGAAACAGTTCTCTCGCAAATTTTTGTTAGAGTTTTTGTTGTTTTTTTTGTTTTTTTGTTGTCGTACTGAATATTTTTGTCAACCAAAAACCTAATAGCTTCTATGGGTCTTTTATCAAATCTGCAAACTGACTTCAGTTTATAACCAGTGGTTTCAATGTCTTTCCAATAGTTTTTTTTAAGAATTCATTTTTTCCTTCACAATTTTTGTTCTCATTATCCTCAACAAGGATTTTGGTCTAATTACTGACAAGGCTTGTCAAGTTTCAGTTGCTACAAACTGAAGTAGGTTATGCTCTAGATGTCTTTAGAGTTAAGAAATGTGTTTTCATAAAAAATTTCGTGAGTTTTCTGTACTGGTCATTATTTGTGGTTCCTTTTGTTGTTTTTTTTCAGAATTACCCTTTACTTACAAAAGCGACATAGTTAAAATTAAATGAGCCCCAAGCAAAACACTTGAATTATTTTGAGTTCTCTCCGTATTTGTTGTTTCTTGTGGTCTGAAAATCAATCTCCCTTATAAGAAGCACAACTGGCTTCTCGGACATCTTCAAGTTAGTCTGTTTTTTTTTCTAATTTGAAAATTTGTGGTTTGTTTGAAATTTTGAAAGTTTTTCTTTGAAAATAACCAGTCGATTAACCAGTGGATTTTTGATTTTTGTCAGATGTATTTTAATTCTGTCAATTTTGAAGCTTTTTGTCTGTAACAACAGGTCGCAATCTTTTTTCTAGTGAACGAAGATCCAGTTTTTTTTTTGTTTCTTTGCCACATTATCACACAAACGGACTGGCCCAACTGGGGAGGAAAAGAGTGAAAATAGAGATATTAAAAGTTCTCCATCAATGGCTTTTGTCATTTTCTTTGTAGCCGTCTGACATTTTATGGATAATGACCGGTCTCGATTGCTCAATTATGGTAATGAACCTTCGTAATGAGCTGAGTTTTTCAGTATTTTTTTAAAATAAATTTGAATTTGGTTGTTTTCAAAAATAGAAACATATTTTTGAACTTTGTCCTTTTTGTTCTTCTCGTTGCCAAGTCTCATTATTGACAGGTCTCATATCAAATCTAAAGAAGAACTAATGAAGTACGGGTTTTTTGTTCAGTTCAATTTCATGTATATAGACATCGAGTTTGGGTCCTATTGAATGTTTGCTGTTATTTAATTTTTATATTTGTCTTGTCCAGTACTCTCATTAATTGCAAATCTCATCCGCCCTCTAATCCAGCATTATTGTTTTCTCTTAGTTTTTCGTCGAATGATTCGTGAATATCTATCTCTTCCTCATTTGGTAGATAATTAAATCAAAACGTAGATGAGCGGTTCGGAACATTATGTGCAAACACTCATTAACGAGCCTCTTGTTTTTACTACTTTTGGCTAGACTATGCTAGCTAGTTTCAATAGATGAGCTTTTTTCACTATCATCCTTTTTTACTTTGAGTTTTGAGCATATATTTAACACACTTATTAATAAAATTTCATGCACAAGAACCAAAAAAACTGAGTTGCTCAACTTAAATTGAGTTTGATTAATATAACGGATATCTATCAACGGAAAAACTCGACGTTAATTTAGTTCTCATTACCGTTGCATATAAATCATGTTTCTCTCAAACTACTTGAAGCCAGGACAATTTGAATTTTAATCTCTATGTGCTACTCGAGATTATAAAACCCGACAGATACAAAAATAGAACAGATTTAATTAATGAAATAGAAAAACGGAAATCACTTGAACATGTTTTGGTTATAATTCCTTATAAAAACATGCGCTTCCTTTATGACCGATTACATAAAACGGCCTCTGAGGTATCGTAAGCTGGCAACGCCCAGATCATGCAAAATTCTTCACTGAATTATATTTTAAGGATGGCATTAATTTTAGTTTTATGAAACTGTAAAGAGAAGTATTTTGCCAATTCTTTGGTGTAAAATGGACCTGTCAAACATGGCTAAGACTCTGCAGAAAAAATGACAACCCTGAAAATTTCTGGGAGCAGAATAACACGGCTATATTTTGAAACATTCTGGCAAAAGGTAGTTCAAGAACCTTCAAGATCTGATAAGATTTCTTTAAGAAAAAGAATTGTTTTGGCAGAAAAAAAATGATGCTTGAAAGCCTGTGAATAGTCTTGCAAAATTCTGGCAAAATATGCCAGATTTTCGCAAGTAATCGATCTTTTTTGGGAAGCGCAATTGTTTTCAGTTTTGAAAATTCGAATTTTTCAATCGAGTGGAGCTCTTAAAATTAAGTTTGAGAGCTGCAAAATGATTTTTTTTGTTTCCTATTATCTTTTCTCCATTCTACAAGGCTTGAAATGATTGGTTGCTAAATGACCTGTTAGTAGAGGACTCTATAAATATAGAAAAACAATCTGTTTGGAGCTTTTCAATCAGAATCTATTTTAGAATTTTAATCAGGTTAATCAGATTTGAGCCGAAAGTTGATTTCCTAGAGTGCAATTTTAAAAGCATATCATTTCGTTAAAGGAAACAGATTATTTCTTCAGGGTAGTCTTGTTAGCTCCCAATTAGACAGGATAGCGAGTAGAGGGGGTATGGGGGAGGGATTCTTGAGAAATCAATTTCACATATATTTTTGACTGATGACAGCCCGACTCTCAGACATCCCAGCGGGGTTTTTCCCTAAATTGGCCAGAATGAAAATGACAGCAAGCGAATATTAATCAAATTGCCCTTTTAATTTTCATCAGCAATTGATGTTTTGTAAGTCCGAATACGACACATTAATTTTATCCTGCCTCTGTAAGGACAGGAGAGATCGATCAACGTCTTTTATTCCAAACTTCAAAATGAAAATGGCTCCTATCAGATAATAGAAGGCATTTTAATAAACAAGACCTCTTTTTAAACTATTTGGCCCAGAAAACTAATAGAAAGAGAAAATTATAGCGGATCAATTTTCTGGTTAATTAGGTTGTATTTTACATTTGTTTTTGACAAAATTTGGCTTTTTTGTCTCAAGTCAAACCGCTAAATTTGGTTTTTCATCTCAAGCTGATTAGGTCTCTCAAATCAGATTTTTTTTTCCAGTCAAATTCTTGTATATTTCAATATAAATTTATCGTGATCGAACCAAAATGCTGCCGAAATCTGAATAATTGTCTACTAATTGTCTTCTAAGAGCAGAAAAAATGGTGATCTTTTCAGGGGGCGCCTACGGTATTTATTCAAATGAGTTAAAAATTCATCCACGCAACAGTCGGCGCTTTTACCAGTCCGAGACAAATTGAATTAAATATGTCTAAAACAAAAAGTCATTGTGGTAATAAAAATGGTAGTATCTATCGGAATGGTAAAAGAAAATGGGATGTAAGAGAAGAAAGACTATTTACTGTTCATTACACAAGACAACCGCCATAGATTTATAGACTTAATGTTACTACTATGCTCTTATTACAAATACAACTTGCTCTTTACATGTCACGTTTAACCTCAGGGGTAAAAGTGAACTAACTCAAAGGGATTAGCTAAGTAACATGTAATCTGCTTACCCTAATTCCATGCCGTCATACATTTGCTCTTTCTCATTTCCCAACAACCCCCCCCCCCACACACACACACACACACACACACACACACACACACACACACACACACACACACACACACACACACACACACACACACACACACACACACACACACACACACACACACACACACACACACACACACACACACACACACACACACACACACACACACACACACACACACACACACACACACACACACACACACACACACACACACACACACACACACACACACACACACACACACACACACACACACACACACACACACACACACACACACACACACACACACACACACACACACACACACACACACACACACACACACACACACACACACACACACACACACACACACACACACACACACACACACACACACACACACACACACACACACACACACACACACACACACACACACACACACACACACACGCACACACACGCACACACACACACACACACACACACACACACACACACGCACACACACACACACACACACACACACACGCACACACACACACACACACACACACACACACACACACACACACACGCACACACACACACACACACACACACACACACACACGCACACACACACACACACACACACACACACACACACACACACACACACACACACACCCCACCCTTCCCCACCCGCAATAAAGTAAAGCAAAACTCAACACTTTTATTTGTAAAAGAAATGTATCATTCGACATTAAACCAAAAAAAACCTACACAATTTATGTGAGGCTCATTCTATTTATCGGAAATGGAATAACTTAAATAAATTAGCATGTATCTGTACCCAAGAAAATAATAACAGCTGACATTCTGTTCATAGTGATTAAGCAGATTAAGCATCAATTAACTTCCTCAATTCAAAAGAAAAACACTTTTTAAATTTCAAGTGTTTCATTGAACTTTTGAAAAATAGCCGAAAAGAGAAAGAAGTAGACGATCTGATAACAAATACGCTTTCAAGGAGCACCAAAAAAGTGCGGCAAAATGATAACCTTTTTATCATAAAACATTTTCCAATTCAAAACAGGAGAATCTATGTTTTTTTCGAGAATCTATGTTTTTTTGTTGTTATTCTTTAGTGTTATCGATAATAAACAAAACGACGATAATAAACAAAACGACAAGTAAACAAGCTCTTTTGTCGAATTTTTGAAACTTTTTTGTATTTCTGAAATTTAAACACCGATAGTTCTTTAAGCGAACCAATCTACAAAAACGTTGAACTTCTAGATAGAGTTTCAAGATAACATTTGCACATTTTCTAGGGATCGCTCGGATCCTAACGAGCTATCTCTAATTTATTCAAGCAATTTATTCAGCGTTGATATTGTCTATAGTTTGAACCGCACTATTATCTGTTTTTTCTCGCAGTAAAACTTTCTCTGAGCGAGATATTTGATGCACAGAAGTTGAGATCTTGTCACAAACTGGTTTCCAAAGGGAGCTAATAATAGTAGAGAAACGGTATGAACTGAAAATTTGGCCATAATTACCCTACGAAAAAAAATAATTTAGCCCTAAAACGTATGGAACCTCAATGTCGAGAATAAAGCCCCAAAAAGTCAGGGAAAACCCCTCTTAGAGAAGTGCTAAGCATCGTTGAGTAATAGGCGATGTTGTTTGTTTAAAGCTAAAATTTAAAAAAAGATTTCAAAGGATCTGAAAAAAAGCAGTATATTGTCACTAATTAGCTCCCCGTTTAGGCTTTTCTAACAAAAAATGGATCTATTCATACCCGGTCCAACGCATGTGCTTTTCGCCAAGGTAGGTAAAATTGTTACAACATACTTTAAGGTACTTTAGAACTACCTACAGATTACGGCTTTTTGAATTACAACAAACAAACACTATGATTTCCAATAAGTGATCTAATAACGTCACCACGCTTTTAGCTTTCCAGACAAAGTTCGGGATAATTAGATGCTGTCTCTTCCACTACGACCCTCTCTTTTTTGGACGTATTGCAAACTAAAATCAAGCATCCCTGATTTTCGAAAACGTTATTCAATTGAATGATAGATGTCTTTAAAAATTATTTTCCTTAGATTTTCACAAAAAGTTCAAATAATCCAAATCGTTTGGCATAAGTTGCCTTGTAACAGTAATTTTAGGGCCATCTGGTTGTCATGAGCCCCGAGAACATAATCACTGACTTGTGTTAATTACATTTATTGCTCTACTTCGAAATAATCGAACAATCCTACCACCACACATTAAAACAGTTTTCTCATGCGTTGTAACATATTCTTTCTTTTTAATTTTTTTTAAATGGTTGTAGACCACTGTGAATTGTTCAGTTTATGATTTCAAATTATTTTCACTTTTTACACGCCTAATTTGAATTGCATTGTCGAAATCTCAACAATTAGTAGCGTGATAGTCTGACAAAAAAGGCATTATTCAAAAAATTTAACATAATATACGCATAACTGAAAAATATGCATATTTTATTAATATGGCATGTAGAAAAGTGTAGCAAAATAGTTATTGAACGGCAAATATGTCCCGCAAATTTGCAGTTTCTATTATAGAATTCTTTATAGGACGCTTCTTTTTAACTTAAAACTTTTTCTTTCTAACCTAAAAATTGTAGAATGGGAGAATAAAACTTATCAATTACATTTTCTGGATGAAGAACATTTTTCAATTTTTCTTATACTCTGACTACGCAGTTTAATTAATTTAAATGAAGGTGAATATAAAGATGTATATGGATAATAGTTTTCAGTTGCTGTCAAAACAAATTTGAAGTTTTTCTAACGTTTTTAATTTTGCGGTGACCTTTATGTCTTTTTTTTGCATTTTGCGTCGTATAAGTTGATTTATTGCTCGTTAATTCAGCAGATGAACTCAATTGTTCATATTAATTACTCTCGAACGGAATTTGAAGCAATTATGTGTGTCTTTTTGGATTTTTTCCTTTTATGCTCCCCAGCTTAGAGGGTGCATATTGTTTGGACCCCCCAAACGCTCGTGCCATATTTCAGCATAATGATTTACTATGTAATGGCACGTGCTCTGTAACAGGGGGTGCATAACGTACTGGGGTGGAGACAAACGGAAGATCCGTTTCTTTATGCAAAATTTTTAGTTGATCGTTTTTGGGCTTTCGTTCTAGAACATTTTTGACTTCTTGAGTGACTTTTTCATGCTTGAGATCTTTGAGTGTTCCTAGTTTCTCTCAATCTGGAATAAAGTTTGATAATTGCCCTCACCTCTTCCCAACGGAATAAGTTTACGTTTATACATGTAGACAAAATATTCATGATAATTTGTCGTAAGTTTTTAAACAATTGAACACTAAACTTTAAACTTTTAGCACGATAAATTTTGTGAGAGAATTTTGTTCTTGTCTTTGGTTGATCAAAATATTCTTTCTTAAATTCCCAAATTCTATTCAAGAATGCCTTTACTGCGCTAGGGTTGATGGTTGAATCTTTGAGTATCTTCGACAGCATTATTGAACAGTTTCGATGGTACTGCTATTTTATAAAATTCACCAAAATCACGTAAGTTTGTCATGGAAGCGCATACTTGACTACAAATTTCCCGAATATAAAGTTATTATAGCTTTGGAGAAAGGATGCGCAAAACCTTTAATACCGGTACGCGATGGCTTCTGATATGTCATTGGACTAATAGAATATTGTTTGTACGGCTATTTTAACGGATACAAAAATGCGTTCGTCGCTAATTTATGATAATTAGCTATATCTAAAGGCCATAAAACTGAACCCCAATTTTACGTGGTCAAAAACCAAGTAATATTGGGGTTGAACGCCATAAACAATTTTTGCAATCTTATCCAAGTCTTCCCTACCCGACACCAAATGATTACCTTTCAAGATTCTGGCAGAAATCTCGCAAGAATCTGTCAGAATCTTTAAAGATAATCGTTTGATTTCGACTAGGGTTATTTGAAGTAACTTAGCGGAGAAACTTGACTGCCATAAACGCGACCATTAAGAGACGCATGACAAGTACATAGCAAGATCATATTACATAAAACTTTGTACAGCCTTCATGATACCATACACAGTTCTTAATTGCAAAGGTTGCCCCAGGCTTCGATGAAATCCCAGATAATCTAGATTTCGTACGCGTCTGCATAGAATTTTGAAGTGTCTTTAGAAGAGTCAGCTAACTTTGCTTGAAATGTGAACTTTACAAGTTTTAAAATTTGGAACTGTATAGAGCAACATCTGGTACTCTAGAATCTGACGCTGCAGACATGTGGCATTTAAATACTTGCGCGAGTGCAAGTTTTTAAATGGCACATGTCTGCAGCGCCAGATTGTTTCAAGTGATTATTTCAAACAAGGACACATGGCTCTGCAAGGTCAGTTTGAAATTTTGGCTGACGTCGGGAACCGATATGCCATTTCGGGGAATTCCAATTTTTATCATTGTTTTCATAACAGTCAATATTATTGTGACCAAAAATTAGTCCGATTGTTATCTTTGAGTTTAGAAAACAGACAGCAAAATTTAATCATCAATATGCTTTTCAGTGTACTTCTCGATAGCAGTCGTGCTCCTGTGCATTCTGTACGGCGCCATTTTGAAAGTGGCACACGAGCAGCAAGTCAAAGACGAGAAGCACAAAGCCGAGTACTGCAGCCCAAATTCATCCAGTAACAACGGCACCTCCACCCACCTCTTAGGAAACGGAACCCCGGCATCCGGAACCGATTCTTCGTCTAAAAACCGAGAAGCTAAAGCGACCCGTCGGGTCATTTACGGGTACATGTTTATCGTAGGCACCTTTACAGTCACATACATTTACGCATACGTTATGGCCCAAATAAGACACAACTTGGATTACTGCGATATGGGTTATGACAAAACGAGTTGGTTCTATGTTTTCTTCCTGTCCTCAATTGTCCTGCAAAACATAAACGCCGCTTGCAACCCTATTGTGTACTGCTATTGTATCTCCCATTTCCGAAAGGCGTTTAGAAAGAACATTGTTCAAATTTTCACCTGTTTCCGAATGTCTGGCGAACGCGAGACCCAAACCAGGTCTAGTTTTGTCCTGGACGTCCCAGATGACCGGAAATCCTTTGCCAAAAAGTCAACAACTGAAAGCATCTTCAGGAATTCAATATTTGCAAATGGTTCAACTAGCCGAAGTTCGCCAGCTCGAAAGATGACGACAACTACAACGATGCAATCGGGCTGCTAACCAGCTTTATTCACTCAGTTTAATATTACCTTATTTTTTAAACTAATTTTCGCTGTCATGCTTACCGGTTTGAAAAGTCTTCAGAAAATTATGTCACCATGATCAAAGAATCTCCACTGTTTTTTTCTAAGTTTGCTCAAAATGGCCAAAGTTTTGAAAAATGAGTTCCTTTAGAGCGCGTCAAACGGGCCATAGCAGCATTTATTTAAAAATTGAAGTACATTCGGTTCATTTTCTTTCATTAAAGTGCGCTAAAAATACGTAAATTTTGCTATTTTCTTCAAATCACTAAATTGTAAATTTTGAAATGTCTGAACTCCGTACTTCAGCAACGTGAAGCGCGGATCTTTTCCTTTTGTGCCCCCTCCAAGCGTGGTTCTTAAATATTTTTCTAACAACACCAAGCGCACGTGTATTAAAAACAACAAATGTTGATTTGTTGTTTTTTTGTGTATTAAAACAACAAATTTTAAATTACCAGTATAGCCCAAACACCCTCTCACACTGGCTGGCAATTACGGGAAAAATTCCGAATTGAGTTAGCTTGGAACTCAACCGTTGTCTATGTGTGAAAATGGACTTTTTGCATTTTAGTGGTTTATAAATGTTATTTTGATGCAAGTTTGAGCAACAAATCTGGCAAACTGAAAAAAAAAATCGGGTATTTCCATTAATAGCCCCTCCCCTTGAAATTATAGCCCCCAATATGGGGTACATTTACAGTAAAGGGGGATTATGACCGTATATACGTTTATACATAGTATGGCCACTAAACTGGGAGGGCGCCACAATGGAAAATCAATCAATCGCAAAAACGATTTCACATGTTGCTATTTCTTCGTTTTCTCTGCTAAATGTTCTGATCAGATTTCAGTAATCTATTCTAAGCATCACCCCCTCTCCTGTCCCACCCCAAGTTTTTCGCACCAACTCTCATACTTTTAGCACAAATTTTTATAATGAATGGTTTTGTATAGGGTTTTATAATAAACGGGTTTTGTAATTTTTTAGTTATATGGAGTCCTAAACGGGGAGGGGGGTTATTCCAGGAAACAGAATAGATGAAATCTTAGATGTAATGCTAATATGTTCTTGCTACACTACACACTCCCCTTTCCTATGATAAATTCTGCCAAATTCAGTGATGGAATACAATTATGCTACTTAAGTAATTACAATTGTGTCATTAATTGGACTGAACAAATTTGTATTTTATAGAATTTATGTTTTATAGAAAAAGAATTCAAATTTTGTTCAATATCCCATTTTCCTGCAAGAAAATCAAGTTTCTTTGTATCGGGGGAAATATTTGTCATCTTTCTTGGCGTAAACTATGCAACTTATTTTTAATCACCACCTTCAGCTGCAAACAATGGCTATAATGTAAATTTTAGTGGCTACAGTAGCAAAATATAGCACAGTAATGTTAGTTATCTGAAATTTCTGCCTGTTAATGACATCAAGTTCGTCTCAAAAAAGAATTAGAGTTCCATCAAGTAATGGCAATGAGGAGAAATTATGAATTTTGTCACAAAGTACAATTGCAGAATTTAGTAACTTTGAAACTGTCAAAGTTAAGGTCCTTGACATTGTACAGTGTGCATATCGGATTGCAAAAAAAAATAATCTACCAATCAAAAACGCTTACAATAATTGTAAAGATAAGCGGCAAAAAAGTGACACGTTTTGTCAGTACTCTTATACGCTTACAACCGCCGGTCACGCGTTGCAGACGCCTACAAAATAATAGTTTTTATTCTGAGTTTTTTCGGAAAATATCTAAATTCCTCTCGACACTTGTTCTGTTGTACATGTTTTAAGATAGGTAGCTCTAAGCATTTGCAAATCCAATGACAGTAAACGCTAACTATTAAAAGTTAGAGACATCCGTTGCCACTGCAGAGGACGTAATTTTAATTGCGCAAAAACTATCAAAAAGTCAGCCACCTTATCGTCAATATTCTCCACAGTTATTGTCGGAGCCTTCGATGAGTAGATATAATAATCTATCTGCGACCAAATTAACTCATACTGTTCGTGGGGTCTCTATTGTTTCTCACTTCTCCACTTTGCAGGTTCATTGTTTAACAGTGAACCTTCAAAGATGTAACTGAATTTAAAAAAAGCATTTGACATGCTATATTGAAGGAAGGAGGCGGCTTCGATATGTTGCAACCTTCTGCATTCCTGCTTCCTTCTGATGTTGTTAATTTTTTAGGTAAAATTCATATAGCACGACATAAAGTAACAGTCAACCTTTTTGACGCAGCCAACTACCCAGAATATGCAGAACAAAAAATTGTGACAAAAATTGGATCAAAAATTTACAGTCGAAACCCAAAATATCTATCCATCGGCATTAAATTTTAAAACTGGAACAAGAGATCACTTCGTCTGAGAGCACCCTGACATCTATTGCAGCTGGTACTGTGGTACATTTTTGATCGAAGAACACTTGAGAAGCAATTTTAGCAAATTATTCTCAACCCAAGATTGTTTGATTACGTGAGACTAGACTGAAAAAAGTTGCTAAGCAAGGTTTATATAATTTTGTTGTTTTCAATTGTGTGCGGAGTACCAATAAAAAAACAAAGAGGGGGAAAGGCGTTGGAAAGTTATGCAGTACTCAGCTTAATCACTGTTTTTCTCGAGAAAATGCATAGTTCAAAATCAAACAACAAAACAACTTTAGAGAACAAGAAGTAGTGCTTCCGCATAGAGTACACGAAACAACTCAATTCTCACTCTTTTGGCGCTTTTGGAGCAGTGTGTGGCTCACATTATCATAATGCACCCATCAAAAAAAATTAGTGTGTGGGGACGATACTAAAAATGTATTGGCTAATACAGAAGAGAATAAACAATTGACTTGTTTAAAGTTTGACACCACGTTTTGATCTTTTTAACGGGGATGACATTGAACAGAAACACACCCAATTCAATTTTCTGTATTATATGGGCTTTGGCTACTCTTAAAAGAAAAATAATAATTAAGGGGCCAAAATATAGTGATCAATGAGCTTTATTCATGTAAATAGATTTTTTGCGTAAAAAATCAACAAAAAGAAGCAAAATGAAATTTGTAAATAGAATAAAAGTAAATGACGTCTTGCTGGACGCTAATCACTGTCTATAGAAACAAATTTGAATCTACCGCCGGCATTATTTTCAATTAAATCAAGAAAGAATAGCAATAATTTATTGAAATAACTAAAGACTTGACAGAATAGCTTGTGCCGGTTATTTCATACAGATCAAGACACGAAAATAGATGGATAGGATAACTAGAAAGGCTAGGAAGGCATTTTCGAAGAAAGTTGGCCCTCTTAACGGCTACAAGAGAAATACAAAGAAATCAATGAGCAAAATTTAAAGCAAATAAAAAATGATAAAACTGGCGGTCAGAAGATCAATACTTTGAACATAAGTTATAGTTGCTAAGTCAAAAAAACGTTTAAACTTTGACACTTTTTTCAAACTAATCTTGCTTATATTGTGTTTGCCAGGTGTGCAAACTAAGGCTAAAGAGGAGTACCTGAAAATTTTTCCAGCTAACATATGGCACACTGAAAACAAATTATTGACTTAAATGGACAAAAACGTTCAACATAAATAGGAAGCACGGGGAATCTAAAGGTTGGTGTACTATGTCATCTCTTGATTCTCATATATGTAAACGACCTGCAGGTAGATGGGGCAAAAATCTCTTTTTACTTTTTTTTGTCCACAAAAGTAAGCTACTTCATTTGGGAAATGTAACTAAATGTAATGAAGGTGTAAATTTAAAACAAAAAATCTTGGTTAAATAAGAACAGATTAACACTAAATAGCTACAAAATTGTTCAATAATTTTTTAAATTCAAAACAGGGAAAAGGGAAGAAATTCTTTAACTAGTAGAAAAGCTACAATTGGCAGACAATTAAGAAGGACAACTGATAAGGAACTGAATGTACAAAGACTATTAGAACGTGCTTCAAAGGTAACGTCTATTATATATCATGCGTACATTCTTCAGTGTCAGTCAACTAAAACAGTCTTATGAAAATACAAACACTCAAACATTTTAGCAAAATGGAGTGATGATTTATCGCGCTGAAAACAAAAAAATTTCAATCAAAATTGTAAAACAGAACAGATAACTCAAAATTGTTTCAAGCGAAAATAAATTCAAACTTTGTTAAAATTATAGAAAAGTTTAAGATATGTTTAATTTTTTGACTTGAAGAATTTGAAAATTCACAGATGGGAATCGGAATAACCCGATGTTGGTAACTTCACAACAAGAAAAGAAGTTTGAATGTTGGAATCAGCAGTAGTAGACTGATAGTTTTGAAAACCAAAGAAAAATTAAAGCCAAACAAAAAAGTCTGAGAATATGGCATGTCTCATTCCAATCAACGTGTTCATTTTGACAAAAAGTTTTTCATATCTATAGCAAGGGGCAAATTTAAGAGGCTGAAAATTTTGGTTCCCGACCTTCTCGATTGATGTATAAGGAAATATTCCTAAGGCTATTCCGCTAGCGTTTTTGATCTCAAACAAAAACTGTCAGGGCTTGTTTTGTTTCTACGACAATGCTGCTTTAAATCTGGATTATATATCCCGGTTTTGACTAACGTTCACCAGACTGAGGCTCTCCAATCCATTATTGGCCTCTATAGGGACAAAACAGTAGTTTTTCGTGACGCTCACTTAGAAATTGGTTCTCTCAATAAAATTGGAGTAAATCTCAGATACAAACGAACCGGAGAAAAAAAGTCTTCTACTATTGAGTAAAAAACTCAGTGTAAACATGTTGACAAAAATTTTGAAAATAGAAGACTTGTGGAATTTAAAATTAACTTAACTGTTTGTTTCTGATTGAAAAGTGTGGTTAAAAGGTAAATAAAAGAGAGAACGTTTTTAAATCAGGAAAAACGAAATCCGCATAAATGCAAATAGCCCAAACAGAGAATTAAAAATTCTGTACAGACGAAATTCTATTCTTCTAGTTTTTGTCTGCAAACAGAAAAACTATCGTCAGAACAAACAAGTAGGGCGACAGGCGCTTTCAGCCTAGCCATCTTAATACGTTTTTTCAGCTGTGGATATAGCTCAGCGCAGATGGCAAAAACAATTCGTTTTCGTTTCCACTTAGGGATATGCATTTTCTTAAATATTCGTTCAACAGATTTACAGCATAAATGTCATGATATCATTTATTTACTAACTTGCTTCTACATCTGATTGTTGGCCAGAAATTTGTGTTAAAATATGCAGAAAAATTTGAGTATTTTTTATTGTCACTTTATTGTACTTAAGAGAGAGAGAGAGAGAGAGAGAGAGAGAGAGAGAGAGAAGATTATCGGGCAGTGAATTAATATTTTTCCCCGTAAAAGCCACCGTTATGTTTTGCGACAATTAAAACTTTTTTGATACCATTTTATTCTATTTTTCTGGCATCATGAATTCTCTAATTTTAGTGGCGTGGGAAAATTTCTGAATTTATTGTACTCTCACAAAATTTTCGTAATAAAAATATGATAAAACATTTTTCTATCACTCTTAGATTGGAAAGACTAAAATATTAATGCAATTTTAACAAATTCAGCAGTTTTCTCCTGAATTTTATCTAATATTCAAAAGTATTTGTTTGTATCTCGCTTCCTTTCGCCGGAAGGATCTTTTTCCCGCAAAATTTAACGGGATTCCTTTTCCCCGTTCTTCCCCGTTTTTCCTTTCAAAATTTTCCTTTTTCTTCTCGGAAGTTTTTATACTGAAAATCCCGCGGAACTTTTCAAGTTTTTTCTAGTTTTCCCAATGGGAAAAATTAGCGCCCCGCTGTTCCAATGGGAAAAAATGGGATCTAAAATATACTTACATAAATTTTCAGATCCGATTTTTCCCATTGTTAATTATATAGGGTAAATAACGGGGAAAAATGAGAACGTGCAAAAATTTTCGAGAAACGACGCCCCGGGTCCAAAAAGATGTCGACAGTTGTACAATTTAGTTGTAAAATGGTTAACACTTTTTCATTGTCTCTTAAAAAGTACAAAATTTTTACTGTTTTGTGTTTTGTGCAAAGCAGTCAGTTCAACTTATTCGTTTGTTGCAATTTTGAGCTAAAATAGAGTGTCAGTCAGCATACAAGCAATTTCATGACAAACGAGAGCTTCAATAACAACAAACAAACAAACAAAGAAGAACTGAACATCTTTACGTCTTACAACCGATCATGAGTTACTACATGAATTGCTAGAAACTTATTCAACTTTTCCGAGTTTCAACTACGCCAAATGGCAGGTTTGACTACTCAAAACGCCTTTTTTTGTTTTAAATTTTCGGTGTTTATTTCTAATTGCTGAGAAAATTTGGCATTTTGGCGAGCATAACTGTTTTATTAACTCTCTTTTAAAATATGCAAATTTCAAACAGTTTCAGCTAAGCTCTGTTAAAGTTGGTCGCTTTCTCTCGTTAGAGCCCCAAAGCATTTCACACAAAACCAACCAACCTGTTTAAAACTCCTCCCCATGTAGACATAATTTAATCCCCACGGAATGGAAATTTGAGTGAGTTATATTTTGGAATTTCCAGGCCTATACTAGGATCTTGCGAGATTTTTCCAAAGGATGCTTATCTTTCACTCAAAGATCTTGCAAGCTTAGTTTTCCTGCAAGAAAGCACGGAATGGTTATCTTGCAAGATCATGCAAGAATTTGTAAATTAACCGTCGACTGCGGTAATAAGGGCTTGGGAAATTTACATTCAAACCTGCGTGAATCGTCATGTTAAACAACCAAGATGATTGCTGATCTGGGATCCAACTTTACCTCTATTATATTGGTGGCTACAAAAGATAGATCCTAATGAGCGTGAGTAGCTTTAACAACCTGAATGAGGGCCAGGCCAAGAAGAGGAGTGAGGTGCAGCCACCCACCTGGTTCCACCCCCAGAACCCACCTGTTGTCAAGTTCACAATCCTTTCTCACTGGAGTTTCGTCAAGGGAGCTGTTCTTGATAAGGTTACTGCAAGACAATTCTGAACCTATAGATCGCGCTTCACTCAAATCTGTTGACCTGACCCTCGCTGAGGTCACAGAACGATACTCGATATATTCAGATCCAAATAAATGCATCCAATTGGATGCAATTGAGTCCTGCATTAATGCACAGCTCAATTGCGTCCAATTGGGCGCATTTACTTGGACAGTGTTTCAGACAGCTTAAATTTACACTGTCTGAAACACGGTCATTGCACGAAAGCCCGGACATAGCCTATTTTTAACGCACGAAAGTGTCGATATGACCGCATGAAGCGTTTGCCAACGTTTGTGGCCACACTACTGTGCGGCAACTGCAAATTAACAAGACGGCTCTTGCCCAGAATATTCCATCATACCTCTCAAGGTTGCAAAAACAAATTTAAATTATCTCAGAAAAATTGTTGGGAGTATCCTAAAGCAAATTGCATGAATTGGAAAAAATTAATTGTAGTGTTTGGACTAAATCAGATGACCGTCTTTTTTTTCGCATACAGATACGAAACCTACACATTCTAAAAAAATAAATGCAAAAAACAATTTGAAAGACGCAGACACACACATGCACACACAAACACGCCAACACACAACACAAACACACAAAAGCACACAGAAACATTATTTTTTTTCAAATTTCCTTTTCGGCATTTGGTGTTTTTTGACTGGAAAGCTTTCTCACAGTTATAGCAAATATTAGGTTATTTTCTAATTATTTACGACATCCGACAGTTTTTGAACTGTATTTGTTTTTGAAGGTTTTCTACCTTTTCAAAAGTCTTTGACTATTAATTCAAAAAGGCCGATTAACGGGGTCCGAATATTACAACCAAACAAAAATTATCTTTCAAAAATGTCAATTGACGGGGTCGGAATATTACGTCGAAACAAAAGTTTCCTTATTCATTCCATCCAGTTACAAGATAACTGAAACAGAGTAGTTTTTCAGTAAATTAAGCGCGTTGAATTATACCGATACAGTATATCAAAACAGTGCGGGCTGCTACGGATCACACAATACAGGCTCTTTTCATGTATGGCGATTTAACTTGATAAAAAAATAACAAATCTAAGGCAAAAATATATGCCCAAGACCTGTTTGTGCTTTAAGTCTCAATTTAAGGACTGGGGGGCTGAAAGTGTGAAATTTATAATAGAGTAAATAGACAAAAAATTACAGGCTTACTTATCACCAGTTGAGTGGTAGTATTATCGGAATGAGCTGGGAGGCAATCGTTTTCACACTTCTTGTTGCGCGTTGATGAATTGTTAAGTTAATCGAGAAAACTTAAAAAATAATTTACGAAGTAGTTGTTTATTTTGCAAGTTGTTGTTTACTGTTTAAACAGTATAATTTTCAGAAGGTATTTTATTCAAACTTTACTGAAAAGGAAAAAGGGCTGTTTTCTGAGGTCTAGCTCAAAACACTAATAATCTCATCCTGCTTCTTTTTCTCAATATTATCAGCCAATCACCTGGCCGTTAGGGGGCGCAAAACTACGCTCACGTTTATAGTGAAACGGTTTCCTAATTTTCCTATTGGCCGAGAACTCGAGAAAATTAACTCTGCTCATCTCACGAAATTATTGTTGTTTTTTCCTTTAAAAATATTTAAAAAGCGGGAGCCTTTCAGCCTGTTTCATTCTTGCGTAGGCGCCTTAATTCTTCTACTTCTGCTCTTGTAACCTTAAAAAAGTGTGGTGGCAGTTATTGCTTTTCATCAGATGCACCTGCATTGCTTTTAGTAGTTCCCTTGAGTTGCAAATGTCAGTAAAAGAGCAAAGAAATTGAGCAGTATAAGCGGCGCCTACTCCTATTTAGTTCTAGTTCAAGTTTGAAATTGGTCCTGGATAATCCAGGCCTAAACTGAGGCTCGTTTTTTAATTAGGAAAGTAAAGGCTCAATTGCTAATATATTGCTAGCCTAAGCGCGCGTTAATTTGTTCGGCATTCATTTGTTGAGAGCATTCAAAACCAAAATTATATGACAAAAACTTGATGCTGAAACCAAATGACAGAAGGGATTCTTACCATCCGTTTTGATTTTTCTGTGACAATTAAATTCATGATTCGTCTCTTATCTTAGTTCAATCATTTAGCTTAGTTGAAAAATCAGGAGAAATTTTATCCACGAAAAACGAAAAAAAGTCGAAAACCGAAAATTGATGAAATTCTGAACAATCCGGCATATTTTTATTTTTGGTCGGAAAATCTTTTGCCAGATACACAAACTTTTAACAACGTTAATGTCTTTGCCCTGGTTGCAATCAACTTCAACGTATTTTGCCTCGAACGAAAGAAAAGGATAACGGCATAAAACTTTGCAGCTATTTTAGTTAAAATTTTCATCCATTTAAACTAGAGGTCACGTGACCCAAATCAGCTTTTCAAAATTGCTTTTTTTAAAAAAAAATTCAAAATTTTTATTCCAAAGAAAACCATTGTTATAATTTTTTTAAGAGAAACAGGCACGCTCAGGTTTGTTCTGATTCAAAATTCTAATCAATGAACAGTTCAAGTTTAGATTAAAAAGTGACGGTTTTGCTCAATGCAACATTTTATTGCAAACACATCGGTGGAGGGAAAACTAAGTAATTTTGGAATTCAAATTAATTGACACTGTTTTTACTCCAATAATCATCTTGTACGCAATATAGTAAAATTATTAGAAGAATTTGGTCTTTAGAATTCCCTCTGAATACTGAATATTTCGAAAAGTTTTGGACAAACTGGATGATTTTGAAGTACACTGATTATGAACTTGACAGTGGGCTAATGAGGTGGCAGTGCAATATTGGCTGATCAGATTTCACAATTGAGTTGATCGGTTAATCGGCTAATAATAAAACTCAAATTATGACATTATTTTCTACTTTTGTACGTATGACTTAAACAAGTACTTTAGTAAGGGGGGGGGGGGGGGGTTGAACAACACTTACGAATTTGTGAACTACTTTTGCAGTTATTTGTAAGTAGTTCCTACAAAATTTTTCTCGCTGTACTTATCCATATGCAAACGTAAGTAATCATAATTAACGTATTGCTCGTTTTCGCTTTCTCCTCCTAGCTGTTGAAATTGTTGACGTGCTCACAATTGTGAAAGTACGTGTAGTTAATGAGGTTCATTAATAACATATGTATAAACATAGGCTGCAAGTTTTTACTGACACCAGAGTGCAAAATTGTCTGAATTTCGGTTCTTCGCATGTCATCAATTTGACTGTAACTGATGAAGACAAAACAATTGGAGAGATTTTTGATCTGATCACGCTTTGATCCCTTTTAGAGGTTGCTTTATGAGCTACATTCTATTCTGAAATTTCTATACTATGGCATCATGTGCTACCCCAACATCATTAAAAGGGCAACTCACTAGAGCTGCAACTCCATGGACAATTATTTATGCTCAAAAAAGATTTCTTATGCAATGGAGTACAATTATTAGAGACATTTGATCTTCAGAATTCCATCTGAATACTGTGATAAATAATTAGATACACCAGCAACTTTCCGACCCAAGTTAACCACCTGAGACGAAATTTTGAAAACATACTAAGACTTGTACAGTGCCTTTGAAAACTTACAAAACTTTGTACAGCTCCGCTTAAGGCCGAAACAAGTTTTCTACGGCAACGTAGAAAAAAGATATAATTACCAATTTCTAAAGTTTGACTTCTTAAAAAAGATAAACAATGAAACGCTTACACCAAAGACGTCATTTTTATTTACTTTTTTGGTACTGGTTTTAACTTTTCTCACCACTGAAAATTACGAAACTTAGTACGGCGCCGTTTAAGGGCGTACAAAGTTTTGTAAGATTTCAAAGGCATTGCTTGCAAGATATAAATTGTTCTGAAAATACATCCTGTAGTCATAACAGTTTGCTTCGAAAGAGCTTGATATTACAAAACTTCTTGCTCCCCTGATAAGGCCGCGAAAGATTTTGGAAGTTTTATTAGGTTTTGTTTTTTGAATATTTATTTCTTTAAGTATTCCCAGCTGTCTTAAAACATCAGTTCCATCAGATCCAAGTACTAGGAGACCATGCAAACTCTAACATCCTGTAGTCGATCTTAAATAACGTAAATACCCAATTTTGATATCTAATTGATGTAATATTCTCATATTGAAATAGTTTTTTGTTAACGGAAGGCGCATTATTGCTTTTTAAACTGAAAGGGAAGACAAAATTGGAAGTTTATGATGAAAAGGCCAAAGAAAATAGAACGTTCTCTTATACGTGCGTGTTTTTTTGTTTGTTGAACCGTTAAACCTATAAATTATAACAAAAAAACGGCACTTCCAAAACTGCACGATTTAATTGAATCCATTGATAACTCTCATACAATTTTTCAGCAGTATCATTTTCATTTAAAATTGGTTTGTCTTTTTTTTTCATGTGATGTCTCGTTTTGTTTGTTTTAGAGAACTACACGAATAAGGTTGTTGCCTTGCTATATCAGTACTCCTATAGTTAATTTCAGTATTTCCGCTACTTCCAGTCCAAAGCCCGGGATGAAAAAGCGTGAGGTTTGAAGCACACAAAGCATACGGGATAATCTCTAAAAGTCGGTTTTTCAACTTGACTCGGGACATTTTTCGACATTTTTGGACAGTTTTTCAGCAATATCATATGTATAACCAAGTTGATATGTCTTGGTTTTTCACTTGGTGTGTTGTTTTGTTTGTTTTGGAGAACTGTTTGTGTGCTGTTGTTACCGTGCTAGATCATTAACCCTATAGTTAATTTAAGTAACTCGTACCAAGCCCGGAATGAAAAGTGGGAAGGGAAATTACACAAATTGTACCGGAAAACTCTAAGCAGTCAATTTTTTAACGTAACTAGAGCCTTTTCCGACAGTGTTCACTCTATCTCATTTTGAGGGCACATTAGTAATCTTGGTTTTGCCTTTCTACGGCACCTAATTAGTATTGTTAAAGCTTTAGCACGGCATCTTATAAAACTTAGTTCGGCCACAGTAAAGTGCCGCAGTAAGTGTGACAAGACTTAGCACGGTTTTTTCTAAGACTTATACGGTGTCGTAGTAAGGTCTTAGTAATTTTTTTTTCCAAGTCTCGTCAACCTGGGGAAGGAAACGACTACGTTCAGAACTTTTAGAGTATGGCATGGCAATACGACTGAACACGTTAAAAGAAATGCTTTACAGGCGTCAGCTAACAATTTAAGCGAAATTGTGAAATACATATTAAACTAATTGTTAATTCTCTTACAAATTTTTTAATCGAAAGAGCTACCCCAAATCATGGACATGCAAAAATCAAAATGAATCTGCAATTTCCACGTATGTTTTCTTGCAGCTAAAATCGTTAATCCGTTTAACGTCGTGAACATAAGAAGGGTTATATATTAAAAAGGGTAATAATAATCACATGCCGTGATCTTTTTCATAGTCGAATAAAACTTGACTCGAACTCATTTGTTGTTATAGATGAACGCATAAGAGAAGTTTTTTTATTCCGACTCCACTTTTAGCGAGGGAAGGAACTATATACTCTAATGCGTTTTTTTGTTCATTCAATTTTGGCCGATAGATAAAAATTTTGTATTGCATTCTGAGTGCTAACTTTCGAAAGCCCGTCCATCGTATAATATGGAAATGAGAAGATATTTTATATGTTCTGATTTTCGGGTTAGATAGGTTTTTGTTCTCGTTTTCCGTATTTTTGACCAAAATCTTGTCAATTTCGAGAAAATATATAAAAATTTTAACTAATTTTAGAGCGTTATTGATTTTATCTTCAGGGATAAAGGGGGCTGTTGAATTGTTCGATCTAAATATTTTGGTTCCAATTTTTGCTAATTTTTTTTACAAAAATCAGACTTTTTTGTCAAAAACGGGGCCAAATATTCATTTTTAGCCCACTTTCATGAATTTGCTGGGGGTAGACACCTTAAAACTGCGGCCATTTTTTTCTGAGCTCAAAAAAAGAGCTAGTTGCTCTCCCGCTGTCTTTAAAAATCTTCTAAAGTTAAAATTTTGCCAGATATTTGCAAAATTTAATCGCGATAATTAAACGCAATGAATTTTTTTTTTGATATACTGAAAAACTTGTTTAAAGATTAATCTACTTCGCGACCATGTGAACTTTCGAATGTTTTCTTAGTTGCGCAGGGCTGATATTGATCTCACCATGGGTCCTTACAGTAAACAACATTTCAGATTTTAATGGGGCTCAGATTTTTTTTATAAAAAGTTTGCATTGTAGTTTTTCAAGCAAATAACTGATAAGAGTTACAAATCAGGGCTCATTTCTTGACATGTAATATTTATAAAAATGAAATCCAACGAACATATATTATAGTTTCAGAGTAAATCTCATGGTTTTTTTGTCCCTGACCAACTGATTTCGTAAAATTTTGTGGATTTTTTGTGTTTTAAATTCATTTTTTCGTACTTCTTGTATTCCAATGACTTAGTCAGCCCCATCAATTATCCATATGGCTTTTGACTTTGAATCATTTGTTTTAGTCAAATGTTGGTGAATTTTAGAATTTTGTCACTATTTTTTATCATTTCTCTCAGCTTCGGGCGTAGTCTTAATTAAAACCGGCAAACAGTGTTTTCCTGTGAGAAAAAAATGTCTGTAACGGTCTTTTATTTAACTAGTGATTTCTTGGTTTTGATACTACGAGTTTTTATTTTTAAAATATTTTTGAGCTGAATTGCAGATTTCGTGTTCATTTTTTTGTTCTTGAATTATCACTTTATTGACAGGTCCACCTGAAGGAAAGCTTAATTGAAAAATTGAACAGGGTAAAAAAAGCGTGTCTGAATATGTTAATTGGTTTTTTTAATAGTTTTATCTTTTAGGCTGAGCCACAAATCTCTCGTAAGAATGCTTCCACAGGACGTATAACAACCTACTATTTAAACCAATCAGTTTAAACTATTTCTTTTAATGAAATTCTATTTATCTTTTTGAGAAAAAAAAGTTTTTTCAACTGTTTCCTTTTTGCTTTGATTTTTGATGATTTGCGTCTCTTGCAGATAAAATCTTATAATTATATTACCTTGAACACTGTGGTGTCTTTAAATTGTTTGTTAAATTTTGGCTTCTGCCTGTAATTGTTAATTTGTAGTCTCATGACATTGTCTCCTTAATGGCAGGCCCAATTGGTTTCTTGATGTGTTGCAACTTAATTGGTCTCTTTTAATGAAATCTTATGTCTGTATATGTGCATGAAATGATATATTGTCAAAAACATAATTGGATTTTTGAGCTTTGCCATATTTTTAAATTGTTTTCTGGTTGAATCGTAGCATAGTCTTTGTAATAACAGGTCCCAACCGTTTTAAGTGAGCTATAACTCAACAAAAAACGGCCTTAGTTTAAACCAATTGCTTCACTACTGTTGCTACGAGATTTCACAAAACGTTTGAGATTTTTATATATTTGTACATTTTACACGTTTTTTGTTTTTTTAAAATTAACATATTAATGGTAGGTTCCATTGGCTTATAAATATTGCTTAGTTCAACATTTTTGTTGCTCTTAGTAACAAGTTTTTGGTTTTAACAGTTTCACTGCCATTTTCGCGCAAAGCTTAATTTTTCCAGCATTTGTCCTTCTTTTTGTAATCGTATGACGTACACTGGATAATGACAGGTCTCTATTGCTTCCCATGGAGATATAAATAAAGATTTTAGTGGTATCAGTTCATACCTAATGCCTGAAACACTTTGAATTTAAATTTTTTCAAAAATAGAAACGTATTTCTGAACTTTTCACCTTTTTGCTATTTTTGTCGACCTGTAATCAGGTCGCATTTTGGACAGTTCCCATATCTTTTCTATTGAAGTTCTGGTTAAAAATTTTATTTAGAGTTTATCTGATGCGAGTTTGATTTTGTTATGATTTTTTAAAATCATAGACATCGAGTTCTGGTTGTAATTAGTGTTTGCTATTCGAATTTTATTATCGTCTTTTCCAGTAGTCATTTTAACATCAAATTTTATCGGCCCCCTAGCGTGGCCTTATTGTATTCCGTTATTGATTAATTGAACGATATGTTTTTTGAAAATTTGTTATCTGTTCATCATTTGGTAGCCAATTAATTCAAGAATGTGGATGAGCGGGGTCGGAACATTATGTGCGTACGAACATTATCGAGCCTCTTTGTTATGTTCAAAATTACATGACCAAAAAACAAAATTTGGGATAGGCTCACCAAATAGAAAAACATTCTCGATGGCATATCGATCCTCTTAGGTTATTATTTTTTTTTTAGTTTTTTAAGCAATTCAGCCGCTTTTTTCTTCAAATCGAATGCTTGGTACAACATTTTTGCTAGCCAATTATACGTTCACCTAATTTAAAATGACAAACCAAGAATTTGAACTAAAAAAAACGTCGATCATATAAAGAAACGTATATACCACAAAATTCTTTTGGCAAAGGCTTTTTTGATTCCAAATATTTGCTACAAAAATGTTGGTCAGCATCTATTAAAGCAAGACGAAATATTTGAAAATAAAATAAAGTCAATTCCATTGTGCAGTACATGGTCTGAAACTGAAGTCGATGAATTATCAAAAGATAAAGCAGAAAAGTCTGGACATGAACGCACGGTTAGTCTGATATCCGAGAGCAGGAATTCTGATAGGATTGCACAAAAAGCCGCGCAAAAATCTGGTGAACGAACAAAAATCTGGTGAGCGCAAAAATGTTGGAAACAAGCACGTTCCCTCTGAGATGGGCTGGACAAACCATCTCTCGGTTTAGGAACCTCAGTCTGGGTGATGAACTGTACACTTTACTTTTACACAGTTAATCATATAGTATTTTACTAGTCAAGATTGGCGGATAGGTCCAGGTAATCACAACTTCTTGCTAAGCTATACAGTTTTTACTTCAGAAACCAGCAATAGTTGTTCAGAAATTCAGATACTCTTTCTTCAAAATTTCTTTTACATTGTCTCAACCATTCTTAATGTTAATAAAAGTTTTCAAAAATTTTAAACATTCTATTGAGAACATCGTTTGATCAATTTACTTCTCCAATAGCACTTGATATAACAAATTACTATCGAGTTGATATAACAAAGTGGATATCAATTCAAAAAAATAACTTTTTTTAACTTAGTTTTAATATAAAGCAGGAACAATTAGAAAGCTTTTATTTAAAATGAAGAATAGTTGAGAAAATTTTAAATGATTTTCAGGCGTAGGAATAGAAAGCATCTTTTATTGATGGTGTTAAAAAGATATACAGCTCAAAACTAATATTGAAATTTTTATCCAATATAATAATAACAATAATAATAATGAATTTTTCCAAATACATATCGAGTAATTCACTTAATGATTACACAAACAATTTACAATCAAGAAGTTATATGCATTTGGGGAGAACATCAATATATACAGATTACATAATAAATTATTAAATGTTATTTTTTAAAATTAAATTATTATTAAATTAGCAAAAGTTTATGCAAAAGACAAATAACGTGATCACTTCTTTTCAGTTTGCCCAAAGATTCTAAAATATGAATCTATTATTAGAATTATTAATATGTTAGAAGGGTGTACGAGGGGAGGAAAAAGTGCACGTTTATTTGCGTAGGTGTGGCAGTGGGAAAAGTGGAATGGGTTTGTGGAATCACCTGACAGGGAACTGCTGGACATTGCACAGCACCTGATGCGATCAGAGATATCCAACTCCTTCTTTGCCAGTCCATACCACTTCAAAGATTTCTCAGAATTAGAAGTCAAAGTCAGCAGTAATTCTTTCTTTTTCAGTCACACATGTAAATTCACGATTACAACCAAAAGAATAAATGCTACCTAGTCAAGTTATATGAATCAAGTCACATAGTTGAAAAATTAAATCGAAGTGATAATTCATATTTGGCTCTTCCTTGTCATAAGTAAAAAAAGTATAGACCCCTCGCCCACCCGCCCACAAGTTCTAGAACGTAGTTTTTTTTTTTCTATAAGGGTGCGCGGTCATCAATTGAGAGCGTAAGTTGAGGTAATCAGCTATTTGACAGACGCTCTTTTACATTCTCAATGCATGTCTCATGCATATTTTGGGTTGAGAGTGTATAATATAGCATTTAGGATAGTATTAGTAGACTAAACCGAGCGGGGATTCAATAAAATTTATAAAAAGAATTAGAGAGTGTAAAATATAAATTAATGGATCGATTAAACCAAGAATATGTGGTAGAAATTACAGAGCTCTTATCAAATTCATTTGCCATTCAGGTGTTGACTCGAAGAGAAATCAACCATTCCCGTGAGATCATGACTCTCAACTTTGTCTTCGGACTACCCATGAAACAGATGAGCTATGGCAAAGAGACAACCGAGTTCACAGTCCACTGTCTCACAATAGGCATGCGATTGCTACCCGAAGACTTAGAGGAACGCTTCTTAGCCAATCAGAACGCGTTTGTGGCTCATAGCAAAAAGATTATCGACAAGTTTGCGAAACAATTTAGCATAATTGAAAAGGTGGCAAAACAATCGGGCAAAGACGAAACACAAGTTAAAAATGAGTGTCATGAGGTATGTTGGGCCAAATTCAATTGCGATACTTTCTGAGAAAAACGAGAAATAAATTTTTCAATTGAAATTTCATCAGCCCAAATTGTTTCTCGTCAAAACAAAGTTTCACTAATTCCACAAATTTCCGTCTTTTCGCTCAAAAAGCAGGCTCGTTTTCAAGACAGAAGGTTCATAAACGCAAAATTGAGAGTGAACATTTTTAACACAATTAAAAGATTAGTTGCATAGCCTTGAACTCTTCAATATTAAAAAAACCTGTTAGGAAAGAATTAGTAGGAAAACAGAGCAGAGTTTGCCAAAAGCTTTTTTAAGATGAAATCTAAACAGTTAAGGGAGCTCTTAATTTTGATTGAAGTAAAAATATAGCTTAATAAGAACAAAATCCAGAGATTATCATGAGTAAACGAAATTGGAGGATAACATACATGAAGTGAGTCGAATTAATTTAGGTTGTGGATGTATATGAAAATTAATCTTCGTGTTTTACCTTTAATTTTACCAATCTAAAACATCATCACATCTAAAAAACAGCATCACATATATTCTCTTGATAAGGTTCAAACCAATTTATGACATGCAAAAATTTTCTTGTTTCATTCATTGCACCACGATTGCCAGATCGTTCACGTTATGATTTCAGAGTTTGAAGGAAGATGTTGCCAAGGTCATGGAGGACATAGAGTCCATACTCTGTGAAGGTGAGCTACATAAAACATCACAGAACGCAAAGTTGTTGAGAGAAAAGAAAGAAATTTATAGTACAAGACCGATTCCATACATTACAAAAAGCAGCTTTAAGCATTAAGAGAAAACAATTTTTTCTGTTTGCGAACCAACTCAGTATGTGCGCATTATTTGGAACGCTAGCATTACGCCGCAGAGGTATACCCAAATCAGTCGCAGGCAAATATGCCCGATCTGCGTATCTCTTGTTCGTTTTTCCCAGGTTAATACATTGAAAACGCAACATTATTGCAAAACACTAGCAAAAACAGGCAAAATTGAATGGTTTTGCGCAACCCGTGTTCGCAAAAGTGTCCAAATTTTAATCGCAAATTTGAGATACAAGCTATGTATCCTATTTTTTGCGCGCTATGTATCACGAATCTGCTCGATTTATCTATCTCTTTTTCGCACGCAACATAACTCGATTTCGCACTTAATCCGCAATAAGGCCCAATTTAATGCGCGTTTTTGAGCATGTAAACGTGGTTAATTAATTTATTAATACTACTAGTACTTTATTACTACTTTGTTACTACTTATTAAATAGTTCATACTCCGGTTCTTTGAATCTAATCCTGGTTCGTTGAACATACGCCAGTACATCAACTGGAAGATATGGCAGCACAAAATCAGTGGTTCTTGTTAACATAGAATCCTCTGCAATAGTTGAGAACTTCATCTCGAAGCTCTTAGAAAAATATATAAGTTGTTAAATAAAATTTTAAATTTTTTTTTTTGGCGCTGGTACGTACACCATATTTGCCACAAAATAGATTCGACCATTGAAAATAAATTCGACCAGTGAAAATAGATTTGGTCAGGGAAATTAGATTCGGCCAGTCCCAGCAGGAGCACAAGTTATATTAACATATAATGAATTTTTGTGCGTAATGTCTTTTCTTTTACTTTGGGTGCAGCAGATTTTGTATTGGAGAGTCAACAACGGAAAAGACAAAGCACATATAAAAACAATTGAAAGAAGAACACATTAACGGTAGAGATCAGATGCTGATGATCCTTTGAATATCGCCCTTTATCGAATGCTTATTTCAGCTTCATCTTTATGAGAGATTAAATATGTTTTTTTCTACATGGTTAATAGCTGTAGTAAACTAATTTTATGTATTATAGGTCAATCTTAACCTCCAGACAAAACCAGTTCTGAATCATGGTATTTCAGTTCTGCATTTTTACACTGATCAGTACTCTCTTCACTCTGGTCCATAGCATATATGCAGCCTGATATCACCCTGGGCATGCAAAACGGTGTTCTGGATATTCTGAAATTCTACTCTAAATTCTGTAAAAAAATGTTGCCTCGTAGTAATAAGCTTCTGAAATGGAGCATATGGCAACAAACGGGGGTAAAACAAATGAATTTAAATGGAGGTGGTTGGATATATTCCAAACTTTTAGTATTGTATCAATTTATCTTTTTGAATCTTGCTGCATCAGTATCTGTTTCAGGTGTAGAGCTAAAATAGGCAACAACTAACATTCATACAACAATCTATTGCCATCTGAAACAAAAACCATTAAAATCAAAAATTGGATTTAGAAAATACGGAATTTGTTAGGTTCCAGGCACGAGGCGTGTATTTATTGGTTTTGGCGGGTATTTTTCAAAACGATAAACTATAAAACGTTATTTGCAAAGTTTGAAGATAATAAGTGTCATCGTCGTAATTAAAATCTTTATCGCCGAAATTTTTTCTGTCTTTTCCGTGATTTTCTGACTAACTGTCTGCGACACAAAAAACCAGAGATGCCCTGTCTATATTCAGAAAAAATATCTGTCATAAATGAACTGCACATAAAGAGGTAGCAAGATGTTTTTAAGACTTGTACACAGTACTGAGCCGACGATATTAAATTAGAATACAAGGTTCCGATACCGATGTGCTATAGGATTACAGTGCGGGAGACAAGCAATGAACTTTTAGTAATCGCTAGTGTAAAATATTGGTTCAAAATTGGTTGGACAAGTGAAATTAGAGTATATGGACAAGTAAAAAATTTATTCAAAAGGGGAAGCAATATCTCAATTTTGAAATTGTCCGTTAGTATGGCAAACTTGAAAATATCCGTTACTTCTCTCAAAAAAATTTTATTGGTTGTTCTTTCTATAGCAATAATAAAAATGTGAGGTCTGGTAAGGGCGTTAAAATTTATCTGCACAATTTTAACAAAATTTTTGTGTGTCTGAACACAGCTAAATTCATGTAAATTACTTGCACTGATATCTTTTTCAATTAACAGAATTTAAAGTTTGAACTCGCGTTAATCATTTTAGAAGGAAACTTCTTTAATCAATTAAAAATGTTTACGAAAAAAAAGTTTTAACACTGCCTAAATTTAAGTTTTGTTGATAGAAATGTTTTCTATTACGAAAACACTGATTAATTGCATTTTCTCTCTGTTATAAACATAAATCGTTTGTTCAACTGTTTCTCTTTGTTTTCGATATTATGAAACCCCCAAAATATATTCAAAATTTAACAAAAAAATTTTGTAACAGTATTAGATGCAAACAGCAGCTTCTGAGCTGCAACAACACGTAAAATATTATTAGAGTTTTTTCCTACTCCCTACTGAGTCTTCAAACGGGTCATAAAGAGTAGTTTTCAAATATTGATTGGTTTTAGAGTACATTGGAATACAAGGAGATAATCGAAACTTCTTCACCATCAATTTACTAGTAAAAGAATGACGGCTTCTAATAGTTTCAGGATTGGTTCAATATAGCAAGATGACATGATAAACAATAGGATGCTGACTTGTTGTCTAGACATGTTACTTCAACAAAATTTATTTGCTTCAGAATTCATATACACTGGAAGTACTCCATGCCAAGTTTAATCCACTTAGCAAAACTCCTCGACTTATTGAACTTTCATTTTTCTAAAGAGGAAACAAGCGAAAAATTTTATCTCTGGACATGAACGGACAAAAATCGCACAAACGCACAACATTTTGGTGGTAGCATAAAAGTCTGGAGATGAACGCACAAAACCTGTTCAACCAACGAAATTTTGATGAACGCACAGAAAAAGGTCATGAACGCACGACATCACGTTAAACGCATGAAATTGTGTCGAGTTCACAAAAATCTGGATAAGACCACTCAAAAATCTCCTAAACGCACGACAATTTATTGAACGCATGGAAGTCTGAACAAGAACGCACGAATTTCTATACATGAACGCTAGAAAGTCTGGTGAACTCACGAAAGTCTGGTGAACGCACAAAAGTCTGAACATGAACGCACGAAAAACCGATAAACGCACAAAATTTTTGGTGAATGCACAAAAAAGACATGAACGCGCAAAAATCCCTTAAACGAGCGACTTTTTGTTGAGTGCACAAAAGTCTAGACAAAGATGCACATAAAATCTGGCCGCCCAAAATTTTGGTGAATACACGGAAGTCAAGACGCAACGCACGAAAGTCTGGTGAAAACAGAAAGTCTGGACACAAGACCTTTCCGTCTAGGACGGTCTGGGCAAAGATATTTTCGCATGGGACGGTTTGGATATACTTGTTTTTCGTCTGGGACCGCAGCCTGAGTAGAGCTGTAATCAACGCAAATCTCTGGTACTGGTATCTTCGCCTAGAAAGTATTTAATACTTTTCGAAAAAATCCTTAGAGAAATGTGGACTGCGTGAAAAATAGCGGAGAAATGTTCAGATAATTTTTTTGTTTGGTGATGTGCAGGTAAATAGTGATTTAGCTGTTGCTAAATAGTGAAAAAGTTTAATATTTGTAAGAGTTATCCACTAGTGTCATGACCCCCCCCCCCAGTATTAATACACAACTCTAAAGTTTTCTAATCAAGGGGACAATTTTTTATCTAGTTGTGAG